>NC_081250.1:59140363-59225363 GCF_030490865.1 Poecile atricapillus
TCTAGAATTCCCCTCACAATTTTGGTAGCCAGGATGCATACAGGCATTCCCTAAGTCTGGCTGATATATCTCTCAAGTCTGCTGCTGACTTACTGTGTTTTCTTCTGCTCTGTCTCTTCCATATTTCTCCTCTCTGCTCTTCCACATCCCTGAATCTGCACACAGAGGCAGTAATAAATCAGTGTCTATTTATAAAATTAATTTTAAACTATGAAATTCTTATGGGTAAGCCCCATGGAAACAGAACATCTACTGGGTCTAGTGTAGACACCAAAAGTAACCCAAATATTTTATTTTGTTTTTATTTTATTTTGTTTATTCAGTTAGACATCAGAATAAAATCTGCTGAATCTTTCTCTATAGATAAAAATACAGAACTCTGACTCCCTTTGCTTATGTCAATTTGATCTCAAGAATCCAGTAATAGTACTTAGGCTTATGTAGGCTGAGAAAATTAAATGGTATCCAAAATGCAAACTAGTTTTTATAGTGTTAACTCCTTTTCCATTACATGGTTAGCACATCATGATGGTTCCTCCATTCTTTGCTGTCAGGGACTTTCCAGATACTTCCCATTTTATAGTGGGAATGCTGATAAGGTCTGGGATATGATAGAAGAAATTCAGAGTAATTGTTTTCTTTTCTTATCTGTGAGTATTTGCATGCTAAAAATGGAATTTTATAGTATCCTTACAATGGATTGGAATGGCCAATTGCTCCCAACTGCAAAATGACTGATTAGCTATGCTTAAATGATTTAGGAAGATTCCCCCCCCCCCGGCCTTTTTTTTTTTTTTTTTTTTTTTTCCCAGCCAACAATGGCAGGCACAAAATTTCAACCCAATTCCTTGCAGAAAAACAAGAACTTGTGGTGGATGTCAGTGCAGTAGTCTCAGTGAACCTGAGTGTCATTCCAGAGCTCCATAATACCTGTGGGGACACTCCCCTCCCACCCCTCTTTCTGTTCAGAGGAACTGCCTCCTGAGACAAGCCATTTGATGCACCTTGAGGAAGACATTTAACAACACTGAATATATGCAACAGAATGTGCTAATTTTTTTTTCCACTACATACTCATAAATATAAGCAAAAGGCTTATGCTTAGGCTAATTTCTAACACGTATCTGTAGAGTAACAGAAATTTACACGCCATTTTTCATGAGAGTCTTCCCTTTTCTCTTTCCTGTTTTTCTTTCTGTAGACTACATAAGAATGATTGTTTTTAAAAGGACTTTAACTCAATTACTGCTATTATTATTATTATTATTATTATTATTATTATTATTATTATTATTATTATTATTATTATTATTTTGACTTCCATACAATTAGAGATAAATAAAATAGGACTTCCAGACCTATAAGAAAGAGATGTGGGGTTGTGACAGAGGTTGGGAGATGCCTAGATTCCAGCTGGATGTCAAAAGAAGACAAAATATTTCCTTGAAAAAAATGAGGCTCTGTTAGGACATAGGACTAATGCAAGTGTCAGTCCAATAAGATTTAGCATTTGGGGCCCTATTTTTTTCTTTTGGGCATGACAAAATTAATTACAAATACATTTACAATTGCTCTGTAAACCCCTACTGAGTGCCTTGAAAAGACACACGAACAGGATTAGTATCTCTTGAAATCCACTGCCATTCCCAGAGCTCAGTGTTGAGCAAGAGAGGTGTTTTGCTCTTGAAAATCTAACGACCAGTTTTGCAATGTCACCAATTTTTTTCAATCATCCAAATACCACCAATTCAATTAAGCTCATAAACTTCCTACCCATAGTTCTCCAGGATAAGCAGCTCCATTTAAAAGTGAATGCGGACGCGCTTGTGCTGTCCGTGTGAAATATTGTTCAATCAACAGCCAAAGTTTTACTTGTCAGTTTTGATATATCCGATAATAGCTGTAGGTTGTTTTGCAATGTCCAATGTTCTGTGAAGATGGGCTTTTCATATTCTTTATTGTTTTTTTCTGACAAAATGTTGCCTGGACTTTTGCAGTTTTGTGAAATGAAACAACAGTAAAAACAATATATAATTTAACCCTCATAGACCTAGCTGGACTGCAGATAAGCATCTTTCCCAGGCTTATGGCTAGTTTTGGCCAGGATATAATGAGTTCCTGTTCATTGATCCCTTATAAGCATCCTCAATGATTGAACATAACCCCATGCACAGCAGGCAGTCATTCATTTGTGCCCCTTTTCAGCTCCATTTTAATCAGCATTTGACACTGTTGAAGATCAAATCCATAATTAAGCTTCACAGACAGTCAAAGTTTTGGCAAATGAAAGCCAAAAAAAGCAAAAATTTGAGATACTTTTGTAGTCAAGCATCTATAAAAATTCTGCATTATATACTCTTGGTGCCCAATGATTTATTTGTACTTAATGGCTCTTTGTTTCTTTTTTTCTCATTTTCTCTGCTGAGGTTATTACCCTGCATTATTAACACACTCATGTGTGACTCTATTTATTTTTTACTGGTGGGAATACACTTTTTTAGAAACAGCTGTTTATTGTATATATGGGTTTAAAGTAAAGGTACACAAACACACTCACAAATCAACTTAATAAGCACCCTGATAAATAGCACGGCTGCTTAATTGGGACAATTGCTAGGGAACAGATTCAATGACCCCAATCAGTGAATTAATGGCACACCTAGTTGTGAAAAGTCCATTTAAATGATATGCTTGGTGTTGTCTGCTGCCTAGTCACAGTAGTTAACAGGTGTGAATTGGTGTTCATAGCATAAATTTCCTGCTGCTTGACCCTTTGTTCACTTCAGGTTGCTTCTCTACTCTTTCATAGTTGCTAAGTGAATGGAAATTACTGGATTTATCTTAAATTTATCAGACTATATTAACGCCTTTATAACGGCCAATTTTAAAAGTAAGATTATTTAGAGAGAGGTCTCTGTGGGAACCTTTCTAATTATTTACTGGGTAGGCAAAATGAAACCCATTTTCCATGCCATATTCGGCCACGTTCTTTTAAAATAAGTAAGTTCTAGACTAACTAATAAAACTGTATTTTTGACAGACCTCAATTTTTTAATCTAGTTTCTGGGGGAGTGTACTGTTTCTGTGAACTTTGCTGGTTCCCTGATTAAGGGCCCTGTAGGATATAGCTAAATAGTGTAATATCTAAACTGTTCTCTTCCTAGAAGTGGACATCTCTGACTCCTGAAATCCACTTAGATCAGTGGGGCTGTGCGTCCAACAGAGCAGTGTGCTCAATGTTTGTGCACAGAACAGTCTGCTCGGTGTTTGTTTTCTGAGTGTGGTAAGGATCAGTCTGCACAGTTGACAGGGCTAGATTTAAAAACAACACAGACAGAACTATTTTCCCCTCCATGTTTGTGATATCTGGAGGTTGATAGATAAGTATAGGGTTCTTTTGTTCTATATTTCCTTTCTCATCCTTAGGAAGTTTATCCCTTATGGAAACAATGCATAGGAACAGAAACATAATAAAATGACTGAAGTAAATAAACATGTCCTCTTCTCTTCCTGACTGAATCTGTCACCTTAAGTTGCACTGTCTTTAATAGGAGTTTGTCAGCTAAATAAAACTGTTCAGCTGCTTTCTCTAAGTCGCCATCAAGCAAATATGACCAGATATGAAAAAGCTACCCTGTCATAAAGTTTTATGAGTGTGGTTGAAAGATTTATAGATGCAATTGTATTAAAAACCTTCTTTTGTCAAAGGAGATGAAAGAAGAGGAATCCATGAAGTTCATAACTGGTCTCTGAAGTGCTCAAATACAGGATGGATGCTACTGAAAACCTTGTTATGTAGTGTCTTATGTTTCAACACACTACAAACCTGCAAACGTGCTTATACATCCTGGGAGTTTGATGTGTGAGGAAAGAGGAGGAATACATGATCTATGGCTGTCATATGACATTCAGCAGGCAGTTCAACACTTCACTGGCTCAGCTGATAGCCCTGGTAGAGTATGTCAAAGCTAAAGATCCATCTCCAATGCCAGCCATCCAGAGCACGTTACAACTTCAAGGCAAACTCAAGGCACTAAAACTGTCAGTGCAGTGGTAAGGGAGATGGAATAAGTGGGTGGGACAGCATAAAAAAGGGGCTTTCACTCAATCCCTATAACTTTTTCACTTCCAGTCTTTTCTGAGGCCACTGAATCAACTTGCATTGCCAATAAGTAACCAAAGAGAGAGGGAGAGAGAGCAATACCTTTCTCTCCTTAATTTTAAAGAAACCAGTGCCTCTTTTAGAAAATAACATAGAAAGTTTAAAAATGTAGTTTTGCTTGGAAATCTTTTAAAATGAAATGCCTCCTGGACAATAGTTAACAACAATGTTAGTAAAATGGCAGGGTGTGGCACTAGAGGTTTTGGCACAGTAAAAGAAGCCATGTGCTGCAGAAGGCATATAAGAGAATTGTTAAGATTGGCAGAACAAATTTTATCAGTTTCACTCCTGATGGTAACAGATAACTAACCACACCTTGAGGTATAGCTCCACCAAGGAAAGGAAAACATGCTGCGGAGACACCTGGTTGTGCATATGCTGTATATGCATATGTCTGTAGGTATCTCTTAATAAAAAGAAAACAGTAGATAGGGAATAGATCACAGAATTTTATTTTTTTTACTTATTTTAATTTTACTTTTTTTTTTTATTGCACATATTCCTCTCTGTCATCTATTTGGCTGGACATTACCTGAAATAGCAAGCATAACTGTATCAGCCTACTGCCCTATTTAGGAAACATCGAGCTGATGACAGTTGTTCATTTCTTCTCATATATCTGCTTTTCTTCCTTTGTTTTGGAGTTTCACTTGCAAACAGGAACACCTTCAAATGGCTAAAGACAAGCTTTAATTGAAAACTTGAACACAACGCTGAATGTGTCACAGTGCTTGGACAGTCACTGTACACAAACATTTATATTCAATGAAAGGAAAGTCCCACTAACCAAACCCAGCTTGATTGGAATCTGAGACTGCCAAGCAGTATTTGTCAGGCATAACTACAGCACAGAGGCAGTAATACACTGTTTTCAGCCAGATGGATGTAGGGAGGTCAACAAGGGACCTAAGGGCTGCCTGGCTGGAGGTAAGTTTAACTGCTGTAGAAAAATTTTGAAAAGCATTTTACTCTGGAAATGGATAGTATCTAGCAATTGTTCTCATGGAGATTCAGTCAATAACAGCTAAAATAATTTTAACTTTTTTTATTTTTTGATTTCAAACTCTCTACTACTTTGGTATAGATCAATAGCTCCAGAAATCACATAAAATCATGACAGCAGTCAGGATGTACACAACAGTGTAAAACATCAATTAAAACTAAATATGCGTGCTGTATGAGGACATCAAATGATTTACATATTTTTAACTCTTTACATTCCAGAGGACGTAATCTTTACACAAGTGTCTGGTTATTTGCTTAGACCAAATTATCATTATACCAAATATAAGCTGTTTCTAATTTTTTTTTTTTTTTAAATCCTAAACTGATATTTAATGTGAAATAAAGTGATGGACATGTGAAGATACCTTGAACGTGTGGCAGAGATCTTGTTAAATTATCCGTGGTATTGAGAACTTGCAGGTCGTTGACTATCCCAATTTAATTTGGCTAGTACAGGACATTTCTAATAATTAATACTGTAATAACACTTAATGATCTGCACTCATGCAATCTGAAAATCCTGCTAATGGTGCAGTTTTTAGTGACTGCAGAAACAGCAAGTTTTAAATTTGTCAAATGCTGCTATTTCAGCATCACACAGTCATGCAGTAGACCCTGCCTGTGGGGCTATCACTGATCCAGTCACTAGGGACTTGGCCATGATGTAGCAAGAAATGAAGGACTTGGTCTCAAGGGGGGTGTTCCTTTGGAATTAAAAGTGGGAACACTGTGTTCACAAGGAACCACTAACACTCATTATTTTCTTTTTGTTCCAGGCCTGTGAACAAAAGGGATAAGAAGACAGAGGGAAAGAGATCAAAATAAAAAAACCCAATCTGTTTATTTATCTCATAGTGGTTTGTTAATTTTAGAACTAACTCCTGTTTGAATTCCTTAGTCACAGTCTCTACATGAAATGGTCTGTCTGACATAAATGTAGGCTTTATTCTGTAGTCAGGGCAATGAGGTCACTGGCACTGGTTTGTATACTGCAAAGTAGTAGAGTTTAGCCTTCTGAAAGAGTAGATGGACATTGCCTTTTACATCTATTTCAAATATTGTTTTCATGGTGAAAATTTTAGGGAAAATTCCTATTGGTCTATAATGGAAATTACTTTTGAAATTAACAAGTAAAAGAAAATCAACAAATTTCAATTCTCCCCTCCAACTATATTATATGCTTAAGAATGAACACATGTTATCTCCTTGGTGTTATAAATTCAAGTATATTTATCCGTGAAATAGATTTGGGCGTTCTTTAAAACAACATAATTTCACTGAAAACTCTACTCCAAATACGAACACCAAGTTATACTTTTCTAACCTACACTTCGGGATTATCGAGCTGCTTTTCATTACACTGTGGTCCTTGCTTTAGAAAATGGTTTTATTGGCAAACAATAATTCAAATAAAGTGAGAAGGTAAACATTGCACCTGAGTGCAATGAAGGAAAATGGTTAACTACACAGTAAATTAATGAGAGTAGAGAAACATCTCATCTTTTGACTGAAAGACAGATCTCATGTAAGTTTACAGAGGACTATACATGAACAAAATCTAAGTGAAACAGCTTAGATTTTGAGGGAATGAAAAGAGGTTTATCCTCTTCCATTAGTTTAACTAAAAATCATGGACTTCCCAATTAAATCAGGGATGAAATGAATTTAAATAAATGAAGATTTATTTAAAAAAAAAGAAAAAAAGCTTTATTTTGTACATTTCAGGATTGCCTTTATTCTTGGAATTTTAAAATTGAGAATTTTTTAATCTTTTATTAATTTTTCCCATGCTTAGTGCTGGGAGCCAGCAATCAAGGAAAACAGATCAAACTGCTTGAGCAGCAAAATTGCTTGATCCAGCAAAAGAGGATGGGCATTTGTGCTTTCTCTTCATAATCTTTTGATACATGCAAATCAATAAAATCTTGTCTTGTAACTAATTTGCTGGTATATGGACTCTGGTGGAGAAAGAACTAAATTTAAAATATTTTCTTTTTTTATTATTAATGGTTTTGAGAACAGGAATGTGGAAGGAAGTTTCATGTCTCTCTTCTCCAGAGGGCTCTTTTAATAAGGTTTTAATGTCAGAATTATACTAGGTTGATATTTTAATGAGATGGATACATGCCTTTTATGTCCAGCTGTAAAATAAAATGTCCATTCCTTGTAAAAGGTGACTCACCTACTTTAGGCCATAGTTCAGTTCATCTGGGTGTAGAGACTGCTATAATCACAGACACACTCCTTACATCAGGGCCTCATCTGTAATGATGATTGAACAGTGAGAACTAAAAAGTGAAGGAAAACTAGCCAAAATGAAACACATGTGATCATTTTGAAAACAGTTAAGCAACTTCATTGTTTTGTCTGGCAGTGTAATCCTGGCTCTAGTAATTTCAAGAGAAAAAAAATCCCAATTTCAAGAGAAAAAATTGTTTTTAATGGATGTAGTCTCATCCTATATATGTTTTATGTAAATACCAATATACACCTTATTTTATTTATGATTTATTACCACTTTTTTCTTGTCATTCACCCAAAAATAAGTAGCATTTATTCATCTAGAGAGGTCTGAGTGTATGCAAATAAGAGTTCAAGTGCCCCTCAAATCTGTAAAAAAGGTACATAACTAATCTAAACCATTTTATGAGTTATTAGTTTCCACAGCAGATTAAATTAGCAACACACAGGAATATTTTCAGTTTGTTTGTCTTTGTATCCCATTACAATATTCCATTGCATCAGGATATCAGGAAATGCACAAGGCTAATGAAAAAAACAAAACCATAAAAACAAACAGCTTATTTAAGTTCATGCAGGCCCTAAAATATGAAGGTATATGGTCTTTCCATGCTTATTTAAAGAAAACAGTCAAAGAAATAAGCAAAATAGAAGTAAAATGTTTGTAAAACTTTCATGCATAATTTTGATGGGTGCAGATGCATCCATTAGCATGTGGTTTCACACATTGTTAACAAAGATTACTAAGTCTAGAAACTTAATTTAGCCATCTATTTTAACACTCTAGTGATAAGAATACCAATCATAAATCCTGTCTGGAATAACTGGAATATTTACAATAACAAACACATATAATTTCTGGTTTTATTTTATCCATTTCCCCTTTTTCCTTTTTGTTTCTATTTCCCCCGTCATCGTCATCATCATCATCTTCTTCTTCTTCTTCTTCTTCTTCTTCTTCTTCTTCTTCTTCTTCTTCTTCTTCTTCTTCTTCTTCTTCTTCTCCTTCTTCTCCTTCTCCTCCTTCTCCTCCTTCTCCTCCTTCTCCTCCTTCTCCTCCTTCTCCTCCTTCTCCTCCCTCTCCTCCTCCTCCTCCTCCTCCTCCTTCTCCTTCTCCTTCTCCTTCTCCTTCTCCTTCTCCTTCTCCTTCTCCTTCTCCTTCTCCTTCTCCTTCTCCTTCTCCTTCTCCTTCTCCTTCTCCTTCTCCTTCTCCTTCTCCTTCTCCTTCTCCTTCTCCTTCTCCTTCTCCTTCTCCTTCTCCTTCTCCTTCTCCTTCTCCTTCTCCTTCTCCTTCTCCTTCTCCTTCTCCTTCTCCTCCCCCTTCTCCTTCTCATCCTTCTTCTCCTCCTTCTCCCCCTTCTCCTTCTTCTCCTTCTTCTCCTTCTTCTCCTTCTTCTCCTTCTCTTCTCCCCCTCCTCCTCCTTCTCCTCCTCTTGCTCCTCCTTCTCCTCCTTCTCCTGCTTCTCCTGCTTCTTCTTCTTTCTTTTCTAAGATTATATATTTATTTAATTGTAAATATACTGAAGCGTAATTCTCCCACATATGGCTAAAGCAAATATGGCTAAGTGGATGATGACCATTTCACCTCACAAAGACAATGCCTTTTCTTTGCCAGGACATGAGACAAAACATGAATCAGTAGATCCCCTGAGCATCCTTAAAACCCCAATGCATAAACAATTGTGAGAAAACACGAGTCTGTCATTGGTATGAACAATTTTAGTCAACAGCTTGTGTTGAAGATGCAGGTTTTTTTGCATTGTTTTATTTGTTAACAAGAAATATTTTGTCAGAAATATCACTGAATTTACTTTTCTAACTTAAGGAAACTGAAGTTTTGCAGTAAAACACTGGAGAATTAATGCAACTGCAAAATTCAATTCATACTTTTCTGAGATTTTCTGCCCTTACTCTTTGAAAGCTGTAGTCATAATTGAAAAGGATGTAAGATTTATTTCCCACTATGCCAAACTTGACAAATGTCCAAGTTTAATATCAATCTCAAAAAATATAAGTAAACTGATGCCAAGAAAGATTCTTAATTCCTACAGAAACCAAAAAACAGTGAAACTCAATAACATTTTCAGTTATTCAAAACTGTCAGTAGAAAAGAAAACGAAAACTATCAGAACTTTGTTTCTATATGGAATAAACACATTCAGCAGAAGAGGCTCTCAGCACCTCCTCAACATGTGTGAGACAACAGTGTTGTGTTTTAGTAAAACACCCTCTGTGTTTTATTCAATGAAGTGCTGAACTGAGATCCAAATTTTTAGGCCCACATGAAAACATATGGACAGCACTTTCTTAACTCAGACACCACCAGTTTAGGTCACAGTCTAGAAGTCCCCTTAACTACAAATGTTCAATCTATTTTAGGATCTGGCACAAAGGTTGCAGCACGTGTTCTTCAGCATCCTCTGGCAATTTTATGTGACCATTTTTCCTAACAAAGAGAGCTGCTTTTAAAAGATGTTTTAAATTGAATCAACACCTTTAATGTTCTATCTGAAATTCTATGACTTTCCAAAAAGACATGCTATTGTCATCTGTGTCACTTTACTTAACTGGCTTCCTTATGGTCCTATTGCATTTACAGTTTGTTATCACAGTCCTAGTTTTTCTGTAACAATCATTGAAATAACTCAGGCATTCAATCCTGGCAAGCCACAGACTATTCGGCACTTTGAAATTCATGGATTTAGCAGCATAGTGTCAGATCATTTTTCATAACCCTTGTTTCCCTGTCAGCATGTCATAGCCAGTAAAGAGCTGCTAGATTAGTACAAATATATAAATCTTTTCTTAGCTTCACCTCACTGCTGTTTAATACTACTTTACTACACCACTGTGCTTACTAGTTTAAAATACCTTCTGTTTGGAGAAACGCATATTTATTATTATTATTAGGGAGTTTTTCTGCAATTTCCCTGAGCACAGGCTGACAGCTTCATAGCACTTTGTCATTTATCATTGTACACAAGATCTGTCAACTTGGGAAACAATTTCAATAAAAAAAATCTGCATGAAATTACTTTTGCAAGAGGAAAAAAAGCCCCAGTTCTTTCTATTGTATGTGCAGTTCTGTGGGTCTCTTTATTTATTTATTTTTTGTCTACTTTTTATCTCTCTATTTCTTTTTTTCTTTTTTTCTTTTTTTTTTTTTTTAATTTTGGCTGTGAAAGGTACTTAATGTACCAAAAACAATTTGTAAAAGCATTATTTCACCAATTGGAAGTGTGTACGCCTTGCTGAGGTCTCCCTTATCTAACTGTTGCTAATACATTTTCATGCTGTGCTCTTATGGCTTCATTTTACAGTTGACGAGATCACCCACTCCATGCTGTGTTGGAAATGGGACCCTCGTCACTCTAGTCCACAGAGTGCACTTAACATGTGAACAACAAACAACAAAAAGTTACTGCTTTAAAACATCTTCATCCCTTTATCCCTTTGTTGGAAACTTAGCCTTGCTTTTATGACTTGGCTTAATAAACTAAAGCATAACAACCATGTAAATTGGAAATCCTGTACCTATCAAAACTGGAGGATTTACCCACCTATAGATTCTGCTGAGTTAACCTCAGAGGAGGTCAATAACACTCTGCAGATTCTTCAAAACATATAGCACTTATCCTTTGCTGATCTCATCCTCTTCAAAATGTACATCAGGAGAAATATTTTTTTTTCATGACGCAATTTTTTTTTCCACTTTGGTTTAATTTCTTATACATCTTGCCCTGTAACTGGATAAACATCTAAGGCCTGCAGTTAATAAAAGCAACTGGGGCAATAATTGCTTTGAAATTATGTTCTGGACAGCTGAAAAAGAGGGATCAGTATTAGAGTCTCCTGTTTTCCACCCTGTCAGTTTTTTCTCCTGCTACGGATTTGTTGTCATCAGCCCCGATGATTCTGCTGACACCCCTGTCAGAAAATGAGTTTTTCACTCCCCACTTGATTGACTCCATTCGTAGCATGTAACTCTGTCAAAAAGTGCCACTCTCAAGCTCACTCACTCATGTGTTTGCATTTTCAACACCAATGCTGAGTGGACAGACAGACACATAAAACCATATTTAGACGGCATATTTCACCCTTAATTTATAGTTCTTTATTGTCCTTGTGAAATGCCATGTGTTCCACGCTTTAAATCACTTAACTTCAGAAATACTTCTTTTGGAGGAGGAAGTTTAGCAGATTTTGTACTTCAATTAAAACACATGTTAAGTTCTGACAGATTTCTTGATGAAACAAATATTTAAATGTAAGTCATTAATGCCACTCAGTTTCATATACTACTATTGATAAAAATATGCCTTTCATAGAAGACTAGTTTGTGTTAAAATGACAGATGAATTCAAAGCCACTTCCAAGATGCAAAAATCACAAATCTTTTTAAGTGTGAGCAGAAAGTGCTTGCGTACCACCATGCATGGCATCACAAGAGGTCATCTCTGTAGCACGCCCAACAGTTTGAGAAATCACTTCATTATAAAAGGAGTAGAATAGAGTAGACCAGAGTAAAGAAAGTTTGATCAAAACATACACAAAACAGTTTGTGGCACCACAAGGACTGCTAACCTATTGTTATTAATATGCCAGTAAAAAATTAAGAGCTATTGGAAGAAAAAGGCTATCAACAAAATGAAGGGAAAAACTGCCAGTAACATTTGTCTGACACTGGAACAGTGTTTTTAGAATATGCTCTTATCTGCACTTCCACTGGCATCAATATGACATGGCTCAGTTGAAGTTAATGAAGTTACAGAGGTGCTAAGAGCTATTATACAAAAATATATCATACTGATAAAAAGATAAGCACATATAAACCTCCCAGTATATCCCAGCCTCAATTAACAAGGCTTTGCATTTGACAGCAATGAAGGCAAATAACCAGTCTAGTAACCAAAAATAAAATAAGCAGATGTTGTTCTCAGAAAGGTGTTGGACTTTTTCATGCAGTTGATATTTTCCACAATATTTTAATTTCAAAAGTGCAAGAAAAGGTGAGAGAAGAGAGAGAGGACTGCAGTACAAAACCCCACAATTTAAAATTACTTTAAATTTAGCATCAATAACAAAAGGTTTTCAAATGTATTCTTGTCATTCATTTTGATATAATTATCCTGACATGGATATATTTTTTTCAATATGTGATCATTCATTGGAACAACATGTTTTAAAAGAAGGTATGGTCATTTTGCTTTCAGAACAAGTATTTAAAATAATCTGTCAATTTATTTTTTTAATAGTATTGTCTTCTATCTTGAAGAAAATAGCCAGGTCATTGTCTTTCCTCTTGCTTTAATCTCTGGGATTTGGTTCCAGCAGGCAAATTTTTTCCTCCAAGACAATTATAACTCTAAAAACAAATGAAATGTAATTACCTTTTTATTGACACATTAAAAGGAAATAAGTAGTTAATCAGCAGTTATATGCTTTCCTAAAAGGTGTTGCTTTCATAAACATTATGATTAGCTAACCAGATTCAGAGAAGTGGGAGAAAGAGGTGGGAAGAGGGCTGTCATGAAAGAGTATGGAGTCAGTCATTTCATGCAAACAAGGAGTATAGGTAACACAGTCTGACTGAATTGAAAGATGTAGGGGGTAAAATTATCTTATCAATTTTTATATATCATTGCATTTCACCTTTATGTACAATATTTCATGACTTTACAATTATGCTCCCCAAGGGCTTCATGCTTGTATAATTTCAGAGCAAAAAATTTTGAAGACTTAAATAAACAGTCTCTACAAATGATACTTCTGGACCTTGAGTTTTAATGAAATATCTCTACAAATGATACTTGCAGTCTTCACATGAAGAAGGTCAACTGAGCGCTCAGTTTTCTATGACAGACACTGAAAATTATTAGCCTTTTAAGAAATGATCTGTGGGAAGAAGTCGATTGTTGATCTTGAAGAGCTTTGATACATAGTACACTAATTTTTTTTAAGCCAACATTCTGGACAGTAATCTCCAGTTTGAATGACAACTTTTTTTGCACTTTGACAGGTAGGCTTAAATCCACAAAGATGCTTTTTTGATGGAAATAAAGAAAGAGAAGTGTCTCATAATGCTTAAATTGTATCAACCTATTGCTAAAAGGAAAATAAAAAATCCCCCCTCTAAATAACTAGAAAGAAATTAACGCAGAGCAGTAAAAAATTAACAAAGGAGGAACAGAACATTTATTCAATGAGAGAAACAAGTGGAGTTTAAAGGGAGAAAAAAATCACAGAGAAATTAAAACAATTACCAGTTATTTTAGGAAATAAATGTTCAGTAAGGTCTTCTGAGGATTTGACCGAAATGGTGCCAGTGTCTCACAGCATTTTAGTTGAAGTTACAAACACACAGAGGAGCAGTCAGAACATTTGATCCAAAAAATTACAGATCAAGGATCTGATAGACACAGGGGTTATTTGAAAAATGACTGTCTAGAGCTGGAGCAGAGTGTCTCACACACATTGTTGCTATAAAAAGAAGGGATAAGGAGAAGGAAGGACAAAAGATTGAATAATGGGCCTAAATAACAATAGTGGAAACTTCTATGACTTTTTTTTTTTTCCTTCTTTGAAGTAAAATGCAGAAATGGATTCATGATTAAACATAAGAGTTAAAATGGCAGAAAAGTTCTGTTTAGCAAATCTACTTAAACTAATAGTTTCCTCTTGCCTGTTATTTATTACAACCCAAGTGTACAACCTAGTGTCACCCCACTCAGGTGGAAATGTGAGCATGTGGGCTATTTAATATAGTAATTTGCCTAATGTAGCACAATTACAGAAATGCGCTGAGTAACTTTGGGCTGATTCCCAGGAAAGAATTCTTTATGGAGTGCCTACAAGGTACACCTGTGCCTCATTACCTGAATCGATATTTTTGCCATGTTGATTTGAAGGACAAAATAGACTTAGGAGATTCTACTTCCATAATTACAAAGAACATAAAGAAGAGACATTAAAACTAGAAGAAAAACTTAAGAACCTGCCACACAGTACAACAGGACTGAAAAAATACAAGGCTAGCTCTAACTTTGCACCTAGGAGCCTCTGTATAGCAAACAATTCCATTTTGTTAACAAGCCACAAGCGTACACTTAAGAAGTAGGTGAACAAATGTAATTGTGAGAAGTACAATGATGCTTCTAAGTCTAAATTGTCTTCCTCTCAAGGCACATGTGTTCATCTATTGCATAGTATTTTTTGTGTGGTTTTATCTTTCTCCTCTATTTTAAAACAAACTAATGGCTTTCCCTTAATGACCTAAAAGAGGTTAAGGTGTAAACCTTAAAGGATTTATTTTCAAATATGTCACATCTCCTCTTTCTGTATTATTAAAACAAAGTAATCATCATCTTTTTCTTTCTCTCTCTCTGCATTCTTGGCTTTGGTCTGGCCTGTGAGGTCAATACAGACTAAAGGCCATTAATATCTGATAACTGTAAAGGACTTGTACTAAACACTGATACTCCCATTATGATCTCTGGTGAATAGGTTTCCATATCAGAAAAACACCATTAGAATTATCAGCAGCTGGCACAGTTTTAACCTCAGCAGAGGCCAAGACACAAACAAACAGAGACTGAAATACCCCATTATCTCTAGAGGCACTTACTACTACTCTGAGCACAGGTAGATTGGTGAAGTACCAGGGGGTAAATTTGCCCTCTGCTCCCGCCATACCCATTCCTTGCACAGATGTAACCTCCATGACTGACAATCTGACCACTGTGACTAGCTTTTCATTCAGTTTATTTGCTCTTAAGCCTTCTTTGCAGACACCCTTTATTCTAGAGAATCAAATACACTGAAAAATAATCCAGGTTTTCAGACAGCTTCAAAGGTAAGGCTATGTTGAAAATGGTACTGAAAGTAAGACTTTTAATCTTTCACACTTTGATGACTGAAACTAGACTCCAATTTGAAACTCTTATTTTTCATGGTTCAATTTCATTCTCAGTAACATATGTATGTCTTATGTGTGAGAAGATCCACGCACTGTGGCAGTACAAACACATAAGTGCTTCATAAAACCCCCCAGATTATACCACTTTACTCTCCAGCAGCTGACCCATATGTAACCATATATATCACGTCCACTTCTGCACAATCCACAGATGCATATGGATATTGTGATTTGAGCCTTACAGTCACAAACCATTTCAGAGTGACACAGAAATTCCAGTGGACTGCTGAGGATTTCTAATCACTTCCTTTCCCAAATACTGCCAGCTGCACTAGGGTGATGTGTGCCTCTGGCTAACTGGTACTAAAACTGGCAGTTTGGTATATACTTGTCTATGGTTGTTAGGATTGGGATGTAGGAGGGTGCATAAGGAGAGTTTTGTCTGGAGATGAATCTGGATGTAACCAATCAGTTCTGGATTTTTAGCAGAGGCATTAGCAGTGATGCTCAAGGAAGCATACACATTGAAGGAAAGCACGTGACATCCATGCTAGAAGGAGTCTGAAGACAGGCTGAGAGAGCTGGGGCTGTTCAGTCTGGAGAAGAGAAGGCTCTGGGGAGACCTTATCACAGACTCCTGTGCCTGAAGAGGGCTTACAAAAAGCCTGAAGAGGGACTTTTTACAAGTAGTGGTAGGACGAGGGATAATGGCTTTAAGCTGAAGGAGGCTCAATTTAGATTAGGCATTAGGAAGAAATTCTTAACTGTGAGGGTGGTGAGGCATTGTCATAAGTTGTCCAGAGATGTTGTGGATGCTGCATCCCTGGCAGTGTTCAGGGGTAGATTGAAAGGGGCCCTGAGCAGCCTGGTCTAGTGCGAGGTGTCCCTGCCCATGGTAGTGTTTTTGGAGCAAGGTGATATTTAAAGTCCCATTCAACCCAAACCATTCTGTCATTCCATGTTTTTATTGTAGTCATCATCACCTTAAATTGTAAAGAGATCTTAAAGAGAAGCACTCACCACTAATCACACACCGAGTCAATGCCACTGTACCTGTTGTTTCTTGCCTGAAAAGGAACATAAGTCCTTACATGCAAAGTTGAAAAGCAAAAGATCTAGAAGTTTAATCTAAACAAGCTTCTACTTACCCATGTCTTCTGTTTTCACTCCCCATCCCATCCTCAGAAGGTAAAAATAAATTGCTGAAATGTTTGCAGACCACTAGCACTTCCTGATGGTGCGGCACCTGGAATCAGGGGAAAAAAAAAAAAATCTGCTTTATGTCTCTGTTGACTGGAAATTCATTTGTATATATATGCTGCACATCACTATCTCCACCAACTGCTTGATATGGAAAAAAGAAAATGATGCTAGTAATGTATGACCCTGAGAGTACAGGAATTGTAGCTATTTACATCAGTTGTCAGCAACCTGCTGCTTGTTTGTGGTACTGCTGCATGGATATAGATAACCTCTCTGAAACATTAGCTGAGACAAAGCAAGTAATTCTTTGTTGACACATTGTCAGTTTCTAATTTGTTCTCAAACTGTGAGGTAAATCCTCCATCTCCACTGGAAAAAGGGCTGCTCTATCTCACATCAGTCTTTCTGCCCTTTTCACTTTCTATTCTCAGCTGGAAATGCAGTCAAAAAGGAGTTTCCTGCCCGGAAACTGATAAAACGTACCAACAAAATTATCTGGAGAGTTTAACCTTAGCTGCAGTCCCTTTACATCACCCTGAATAAAAACAGAGCAATGCAGAAGGAAAACTGTGATCCTTATTACAGCAGTGTCGGAAATCAGGAGGGCTGCAGTTGCAAGGGACAGAGGTTATCCCTTGAACTTGAAAAATGTTGCTTTAGCTACAGAAATAAATGCCTCAAAGCCAGGTCTTGGTGAGCGAAAATGAAAAGCTGAGAAACAAAACCAGAGTGATGGGTCTTTATGAAACATCCTTACGTCAAGAAGAAACAGCAATACTGTGGCAAGGACTTCATCCTCTTTCCACTCCTACTTCTTGGTACCTTTGAGGAGTTTGCACAAGGAATACAGTAAAATGTGATGTGCTAGGAATTTCCTTGTAGAGAGATTGACCTGATTACATTTCACTGGGCATGCTAGCTCATTCTTCTTTCTGACTGCTGTTCAGATAGAAGACTGACAGCTGGACTCCATCACTTGGATTAATGGGTTAAAAGCTGACATCTTTTTAGTATTTTGGACTTTATTTTCTTTATCAGCTTGACTTTCAAGCTCAGAGTGCTCTTGCCACAATATTCTTTTAAAAGTACACTTGTCAGGGTCCATTTGCTGCTAGCTACCTTGATGGTGACATCAGCGATGGCTGTGGTTTACCTTTTGACCTTAGAAAGGCAGCAGATGGGCCCAGTAATAAATCCCGATTATTAGTGAAGGAGCCAATAGCTTGGAAAGGCAGAAATAAAAGTCAGGCAGTTTTACACTGCATTTCTTGTTATTTGCTTTGATATGGTGTTGTGGGCCATGTCAAGGGCCATGTTCAGCAGCCTGGGCTGCCTGCAGCCCTCCACTCCTGGGCAGGCAGTGCATGCCATGCCTCCAGCCTCCTCTTCCTGCTCTCCTCCAGCAACCCAGACTGCCTCCACACACGAGTCTACTTCAGCTCTTGACTCCATGACCTAAAAGCAGCAAGTGGAAGAATATGAGCTCTCAGGGTAGCCATAAGGCATCCAGGGCTGGGCCCTTCTCCACAGGCTGATGTGATAATGGCTGATTGGTGCATGCAAGCCCTTGAGGAGAGTGCACGGGGATGAGATGCCGTCAGGAAGAAGCCTCAACGCAGCCCACATTTGGCAAAGGACAAGGGAACTTCATCATGGTGTTTTTACAGTGTTTTAAAAAGAAACCACAAACCCACAAAAAACTATGGCCAGTCTCCTACAGCATCAGTTTTGTGCTCCCTATGCTGGGGTTTTTGGGCAGGGTAGCTGAGGGCTTGCAGCAGGTACCTACCATGCCTTGGTCAGGCCTTGGGTATGGAGAATGCTGCGTGGCTCAGGTCAGACAAATATTTTTCATTTTTGGAATAAAGATGTTTATGTTTTAGTCTTGGATGGTTTGAGGTTTTTTTCCCAAAGTGAATAGCTGGATGGAGAATTTTCTTAATTGTTTCTAGGGGTGTTATGTCACTTATGTACTTGGATCCTGTAGCAAAACTGTGGTTGTGTATGAGTAAAGATTTTTTTTCTCTTTCTGTAAACACAAAATACCTCAGCTGTATAAACCAAGTTTTCAAGATCCCTTTGTACTCACATGTGCTCACAACATGGATACATCATCATGATCCAGTACAAGAGAAGAAGGAAGAAATTGTCGCTTTACTTTATTATTAGATAACAATCACCCAGGAATAATACATACTAAAGCTTTTTTCTCTGAAATGTCTATATATGGTTTTTGTAATTTTTTTTTTTTTCTTTTTTTAGGATATGTGAAAAAGCAAAACACCTTTTGTATCCTTGCCATAAATCTGTCATAAAAGAAAGAGAAAAGTAATTATGTCTTCTCTCCCTGAGTTTTTGTTGAGATTTTGGAACATTTGAAGTTTTCCAGGAATTGCTGTTCTCTCAATAGATATAGAAGATGTCTTTAAAAAAAAAAAAAAATTGTATTGGATGCCCAATTCCCACTCATTTTATATGAACACTGTGGGCTTTGTGAACAGACTACAGATTTTAAACCAAATCAAAGAGAATGTCACACTTTTTGTGTCTTAGAAACTTTCCTATTCATTTATTTGGAGGAATAATTTTACTTTTTTCTATCTTAATTTTCAAACTAATAATAAACTATTGGCTTTGTAGAAAGTGATTTCCAAATGAACCACAGATTTTTGGTTTCCCGCAAATCAATAATTTAAAATTAAAGTGAGTTATCAAGCAATTCCTTCCCCAAAAATATACGTATGAAAATTCAGATTTTTTGATTGCTGGCTAAATTTACTTCGGGAATATGATGAAAAACAGTTCTTTTCATATCAGGAAGTCTTACAACTATTTTTCAAAAATGGAAGTCTTTTCTAGGTGGAAAAAAAAAGATTCTTGATTTTTAAAATTGAATTTTTATTAATATTCATTTATCTGAGTATATTTTTTTTTCTGTGAAAATATTTGATAGTAGTTTTAGATGCAGTTGTGCCATTTTCTATCTCTGTGTAATGTCAATGAAGACTATACATAGGAATCAAGCCCTTATTTTATATAACAACAAACACAAGCTTACTGTGAAATTATTAACAGCTAGTGGTTTTACTTCATCAGTCGTTAGTTATATCAATCATTTCTGTGCCAGCATGGAAACAGAAGCTCTACTGTTTTGGAGAAGAAAGTGTATGTGTATGTTGTGTGTGTTCCATATAAATTACCCAGGTGTTTTAACACATCCAGGTGGTTTTTTATTCCTTTTGGAAAAACAGAAAGGAAACAACCCAAGGGCTAATGTTCCAATTATCAGTGGTTGTGCAAGCCTCCAAAAAGCATGTATTCTATAACCTCTGGAAAAATTCTGACATGTTATAAACTGGCTAAATTAGCTTCAATCAGTAAACAAACAAATTGGTGCCAGCACAATAGCACAATAATGCAGTGCATACTAAGTGACTTATTTTCCTAATGCCAAAAATAGCTACATAAACCAGTGCTAAACGGCTTTGATTTTGTTTTGTATTATTTGAGTTAGGAGTTGTAAAAAGTCACAATTCCTAATCTTTAAATAAGAGCAGTAGCCCTAGAACATCCATTTCTCAGAGATTTCTGGAAAATTCTTTCTTGGTGTTGGCTTGCAACCCAAACTACATATGATTCAAAATGTTAAAAATGAAACATATTTTGTTCAAAAGCTGTGTTAGCTCTGGAAGCTCAGGTGTATGATTTTTTCTAGTTTAGCATTGAAAGAAGAAGCCAAATTCTTCTTCAAGGCAAGTCATATTGGGCTAAGCTAAGTAATATTGAAATAGGATTGCTTATGTAGAAAAAGAACATAAAAACCTGTAAGGAAAAGTTAGGATACTCCACAGTGCTCTTTGGAATCAATGTTAGGGCATGAAAATGCAACAAAAAAGCATAATTTTTAGCTCTTCAGCTCTTGATGGTTCTTTATCTACTTTGTGGTTCCATACTGGAGGATACTGTGAATATGTGAATTTTCTCTGTGGCCCTACCTGATTGAAGATATGTAGAGGAAATGTTGAAGGAACTATTTCTTTCATTGTTGTGCATAATATTGTTTTCTGCCATCATGGAGTAAGTATAATTCTGGTGAGTGACTTTGGTTGTAACCTAAGTGTGAATATAATAAATATATTCTGTAAACATAATTTATCACATGTTTAGGAAATGGAGTGAAATTCATTTCAGAGTTTTGCAAGGTCTGAAATACTGTAACTTCCTAAACTTATAGTTATTGAGCTTTTAAGCCAAAATGCTCATATACTGTCTCTTCTGTGTAGGTAAAGTCTTTTTAACTTAATTTTTCTTTTATAATGTCATGTAAGTCATCAACATGTTGTATACAAGTTTTTATCTTCTTTTGACTATTTAGTCTTTTTGACTATTTTTATCTTCTTTTTGACACATTGATGCAAATATCTATGCTGGAATACAGATCATTACATTTATGAATTAATATGAAATCAAAACAGCGTAGCTCAAATACATCCTTCTTTCCAAATCCATAATGCTTTTTCATAAGTGATACAGAAGATTTCTGTCTTTGAAAATTACACAGACAGACACAGAGCTGTAGAAGAAAAGGTGTGTATGTTACCAAACACCTTATTTTCTGCCTCTGTCAATAACATACCTATTTTGACCAGCCAGTGGTACTGGAAGCTTCACATTTGTTGACAAAAGTGAACTCAACCTATGTACGTGAATTTATGCTTTAAATGAGAAACATTTTGTTTTAAGTGTTGTGTTCTCTCCTGTCCTCGTTTAGCTACACTAACGTATTTCTCCATGTGAAACTGAATAATTAATTGTCCCAATGGTGCCATCAGGAAAGTGTTTTCAATTGCTGTTTCTGGAGACTCCATTGCTACTCAGCTTCCATGAATATGTCGATAAACATACATGGTTGACTAAAACAGAATATATTTCTTTTACACACTTCACAGTCTTTTTCAGAGAATATAAGAGATGTAGATATTTAAACTGCCGGTGTTCTTTGTGCAGTAGCAGAGTCCTTAAGTCTGAACTGTTGCTTTTCTAGAATGTGATCAATACACTGAAAAAGGAAAATAACTACTGGTAGCCTTACTAAAACAAATTTGTACCTTAAAAGAACTCTAATACTGTAAAAAAAAATTTGCTGATCTTGATATAAAGCAGACATAAAGCTGTTGTTTTATCTTTTTTAAAGCAGGAATTTCCTTAGCGTTTTCTCAATTTTATTTGCTGTTTTTGTAGAGTCATGCTTGATAACCTTTTCTGACAGAACATCTCACGTATTTACTGCAATTGACCCCCTTGTAAATTAATTAGGAGTATCTAGAGTATATACAGACAATTTTTCATAATAATCATTTAACATGCAGTTTTGTATATTTCACAGTAGCTTCACATATTATACAGAATTCAGCACAGTTACAATCATGAGTAGTTTATCCTGTCTTTCCCTTGTCTTCTGAAGGCTATAATGAGTGTTAGAAAATATATAAATGAATCTATCCATCTCTCACAAAGTCTTAAACTCCATAAGGAATTACCATCTATATTCAGTCGGTTTCCAAATTAAGAATCCAGAGAAATTACTCCACACTAAATAACAAGGCAATGCTCTTGCTATGGTATCCCACCTCTCTGCTAATGATATATCTTCTGGGATCTGTCCATTACTATACATCTGACCCTATTTCATGGCATATTATTTTGCAGCTCAAAATTCTCTGGTCTTGGTTGTGCCAATGATTTGGTGTATGGAATTCTGCTGGTTCAGTAACACTCCATTAAAATAATCACATCTTGTAACTTCCCTGTACAGTTCCTGCATGCTCTCAGCACTCAAGGCCAGCAACTATGACTTTTCTTTATTGTATGGAAGCAAAGCTGCTTCTCATTGCCAATATTATTTTGATCCATGCATTGGATCTTGGTTGGGATACTCAACCAACCAATATCCAATCCCAGGCACTGGATATTGCTTGGGAGACCAAGCAGAAAATGAATTTTTACCTTTGTCTCCATTTTTGTGTCAACCATCTGACAGACTTTCTACTCTTCCAGGGTATACTGTACATCCACTGGCATTTCTCTATGAATAGTTTTTGATGCCGAGTTTTGAGAGACACAGACATTTCTTTTTATATATTGCATCTACTGTGTTTTATTTAAGTATAAACAGACCGAGATTTTCTGCTGAGTTAACAGTTTACTCTTTCAGGGAATGGTGGGAGAAATTCCCTGTCCCATACCCTTTCTAAGAAATTCCCTAGTTGGGAACCAGGACCAGACAAGTTCAGACAAAAATCTGTGAATTATTTTTAACAGGGCAGATGTGTTATTGTGTTCTACCCTTACTTCTTGTCTGAGTCAGAGTTTCTACACATGAAAGTGAGATAGCCCTCAAGATGTTTAGGTGCTCTCAACTTCATTTGCTCCTAAAGACTCGAGCATTTTCTAATAACTATGAATAGGCCGGTATTGTTCTCATGATATTAAAAATGAAACACAATAAATATTATCTAACAGAAGGGAGGAGAAAATTCCCCAGAATAGGAGCCAACAAATTGTCAGCTCTACTTGGACAAGAACTTTAATTTTCAACTAAGCAATCCCATGTACTAGGAAAAGAAAATCTTTTCAATTTGGAGGACTTTGACAAATATTAATATATCACAGTTGCAATGGGATTCATTTGTGCTGTGGAATCTAAGAGGTCAGTACATCTGTAAAGACTTATAGTACTTAAGAGATGATCGTACAAGACATATGGTTTAATCATGATGTATTTAAGCCTTTTTTATCTGCTTAAGAATTCAATGTTTTTCTTTCTCTAATTTAAGAAACCATTTGTGATTCCTCTCAACAACCAAAAAAGTATTAATACAGCAGCCTGAGTGTATTAAAAATGGACTGAGAAAAGTCAAAATTATGTAACTATAATTGATTACAGCTATGATTAAAATACAGATATAATTATTTGAGTGTTAATCCTTATAGTCTTGACATCACATTGTAAATTTTTATATATGGGTGAATTTCCTATAGAATCTCATTTATAGTGTGGTAAATCCTCAGAGGAAGATAATGAAAATGTAGAAGGACTCTGTGATTTATATCTCAGCATTAATATGTTTATGTCACTAAAGCTATCTTCTAAGAGCAGTTTATTTTTCTAAAACCATGTCTTCCCAGTAATGATCATAACCATTGTTTTATTTTTAGAACTCTAGCACACACACATCCAGTGCTGCATAAACTATGGTGGACAAAGCCTGCTGGGTTTTAGGTGTCTGCTTGTCACCATTTCCCAACTTGCCCTTCATGGTGGTTGGAATGCATCTGCTCCCCCCTTCTCACTGGTAGCCAGAATTTGGTAAGGGAATGTAGTAATCACAAGCTGTAAAATTATCCCCTATGCCAAAATTATGGGAAGCTTTCCACACAGGGATATCTAATCCAAAGAGATTGTAGCCTTTTCAAACTGCACTTACTGAAGTTGGCCTGCTTGTGGTGTGACTTGGAATTGAATGCTCGAATCTGTAAGTGCCGGTCAAGTGTGCAGGCAGCCACATGAAATAGGCTATTGAAAAGGGTGCATGGCTACAGCAGCACCCAATGGAAATATGACTCTCTCCTGTAAACTCAGCCACCAAATATCATCTTTCAGGAATGTTTTTCTATTTTGTATTCTCCTCAGTCCTATTATTCAACAAATAATATATGTATGTCATCTATCTAGCAGTAGAACAGACTATAGTCACACACTATAGAGCACACTATAGAGCTCTATAGTCATAGACTATAGAGCACACACAGGACATGAAATATATTCACTTATCACCTAAACAAGGGTTAATATTAAATGTCATTAGAAAAAAAATCCTAAAATTAAAAGTTATTAAACAGTCCTGCTTATAGATTATCTGATTATGGACTAGGAAAAAATACAAGTTAAAAGTTAATTCAAGAGTATTAACTTGCACAGTCTTAAACATAGGGTTTAGTCTTTAATAATAATCAAGCCTACAAAAAAAAACAAGGGAAAAAAGATATAATCTTAGTGCAGAACACCCATATGTTAATTCATAGCATAGACAGGAAGCTGCAGTTTAATTTTACCTTGTTCAGGCAGTTCCTATCAAGTACACTAGGATTTACTTTTATCTGTTAACAGAATGATCTTTCATACTGTCCACTGACATATGTTGAAAACATGTCATTTTCTAAAAGAAGAAAAGATTAGCTTTAATACATACAGAAGTTTTAAATCTGTGATTTACATAGGACTAGACTTCTGAAATCTGTAGTTTAAGCTCTGAGCATAACCATGCCCAGAAGCGTATTACTAGCACTATGATGCATCACAAAAAAAAGATTAAAGACAGGAAGAGGGGGAACAATTTAGAGCAGGAATCTAGTAGCAGCAACAACTACAAAAGAACTTTTTTTTTTTTTTTTTTTTTTTGTTTTTTAGAACACATTATATACCTCAGCTAGGTACCTAATGAAAGATGAACTCCGCCAGTTCGTGAACTTTGTGGTTTGGGCTTGATCTGGAAGACATAAGAATTTGATTTGGCAAAGATTTTATTGTAGATGAAGGCTGTTCTGGATAGCACTCTATTGGTTGTCCTTGAGGCAGTACAGTGAGCTTGTAAGATAAGATGCAAGTTTTTAACCATCAGTATCTCACACAGCATTAAAAGGACTTAAGGACAGCAATAACCTTATTTGTTTCCTAAAATACCTATTGTATTCAGTGAGGGCACCATCCTACCTTCCTTTCTTAAATGAGTAAATATTTATTCTAGGTGAAAGGTACACTTACCATGAGGCATAAAATTTGCCCTTGTGATAATATGAAATTCCTTATAATTTATGCTCTGAATGAATGCAATTGTCTACTGAAGAAGATTCTGCAGCATTTTCTTTGCAGCTGCCTTCCACATGTGACTGTGGTAGAGCCTCATGTGATACTGCCCTGAGTCTGCTATGCATGGATTTGGATCGATAATGTGTTTGGATTTCATACTTAGGATCTATTAATAGGCAGCATCAGAGAAACTGACTCAGAACTGAAAAAAAAAAAAAGAAAATGTATTCTTATTTGTGCAAAACCTGAAATGGTACACCAATGTTTTCTTTAGGAAAATCACATTTTTTCATGTTTAAGTTTTCCTTCATGAGTTTTATATTGACAAGTTGCTTTGAAATTGGTTTTATTGGAATCTTGCTTTTTAATTACATTGCATGCTGGTACTAAGCAGCCATTTTACATGGTTATGTATGACATTTTTTTGACTCTAAAAAGCCCTGGTCATTTCATGTTCGGACTATCAGCAGCCAGACACTGTTTACTTTTAGTGACTGCAGCATGTTTTTGTGTGCCTCCCTCAACGATTAGAAACAAATAGCCCAGAAAGGATGTAGCCTTAGCATCTAAGTAAATAATGGAGATGGATAAATGAAAGTTACTAAATCAAGATGAAATAAATTTCTAAAGCTGTGTCAGCTGTGCTTTCAGGCCCAAGGAAAACATAATTGATCACCTGGTCACAGTCCAAGGTCAAAGGTCTGAAACAGAGACTGCTAACACTTAGGTAAATGACATGTTTAAAACAATAGGATAAGAGAAGTTTGCATCTAGAAGGGAAAAAAGATAGGAATATATGTATATAGAGCAGTGTAGCCTTCAGAAATATGAAAAGGCTTTTAACCTCTTTTATTTTCTTCTGAAATATTTAGAGATGTAAATCTATCTGAAATCAACAGAATCCTTTCACTGATTCAGGAAGTTCCAGGTTTTATAACAGATGTCCAATTATGTTCTGTACTCCAGTACTGAAGGGAAATATCAGTTTTAAAATTTATTTTTTTCCCTCTGTTTATCTTCTTTTTCTTAATGTCTTAGAAGCATCATGCTTTCAAGACTGCTTATTAATAAATAATTTTAAAATGTTTGTAAAATATTAACAATAAATCAATCTATACAATCGTGTTTCATCCCATGGAAATGAAAAAAATGGAAAATCAGTCTTGCAGAAAACTACTCCATGGAATTTTGGGGGTTTTGGTACTTCATAAATGCATAAGACTCACCTCTGGTTGAAGGAGTATTAGTGGCATCACAGAAAGTTTTACAGGGGCATGACTTGCATGGGGGATGTAATGCAACACCACAGAGATAGAGTTTTCAAAGGACTGTCACACTGGATATATTAGTTTCTTTAGCATGCGGTTTATTTGATATCAATTTAGCGCAGTAAAAGCTAACATTGTGTTGGTACTGTAGCAAAACAGGCAAAATAAGTCTTATTTCCAGAAAATCAGGGAGCATGAGATAAACAATCTTCTTCTCAAGATTAACTAAGAATTATACATCCAACTCAAGTTTTGATTATAGCCTGTGCAGATAACAGTGCAAATTCCAGATGAAATGCTGATAGAAATGAGGTTGTCAGCAGTCTAAACTAACAATTGATCCTTTCACTCAGCCAAAGGGATATCATTATGATTAAGTTTTTCATTTTCACTTGTGCTTTAGTCCAGATAAAGCAAAGTGACTGCATTTTCAGAAACTGTTACTTTTCAGTCTAAGATGGTTACTGCATCACCTCCAGTCAGAGTAAAACATCTCTGTTGTATATCAAGATTCATCACCCAGCTGAGCTAGAATTCTGTTTTCTCTGAAATTGTGGTCTCCTACATGACAGTAAAATTTGTGAAGTCCCATCTCCAGGTTGCCCTGACATTTATTAAATATTTTAGCCAGAAAGAAACATTAAGAAGGCCTACAGACTAGAAAGACAATTGAAAAACCTCTAAGAAAGGAAATATCTTATTAATTCATTAAGTCAAACTGCTTGTATCTACACTTGTATGACTAGAATTATGGTTCATTAACTTCATTTCTTTATATGAGTTAATTAGCTCAGAGGAGGCCAGAAATTAATTACCAGCTTATATAGTTTGTGCAGAATGGCATTCTGTTTATTTAGTTTCTCCTATTAACTTTTAATCTCTTCAAACAATAAAAGAGGTAATTAGTATTTTATAAACAAAAATGAATGCAACAAAGGCAAATAATTTGCCAAATAGTGAGGCTCCTGTGTGGAACCTGATAGTTGTGTGGTTCAAGTTACAGACCTTTTCACTGTTAAGTATAAGCAAAAGGAGATTGGAAATACAGGTAGTCTTCAGGCAGGGCCATGCAATCCATCATGAAAGAAGAGCTACCTACTAATACCTCACGGAGCAGAAAAACGAGCCTTAAAAAGTTTCCAGCTGTTTGAAAATAATTGCCCATGTATTCAGCTACAGTAACAGTTGTAGCCACCTTTACTAAGGTATGGGAACAGAGCGGAACAAAGTGGGAAAACAAAAAGAAACCACTTTCATTTAGGTAAAAAAAAACACAGCAGAGCATTTGAATCAACATATAGGCACATAAATGAGTATGCTCTCAATGCATACTATACCAATGTTATACAAACAAGATCAAAAGTCACCACTTCCAAGTGTTTAACTAAGGTTTCTGCACTAACTATATAACTATATAACATGCATTAAATCTGTTAGGCAGCTTATGAGACCAAACCTTGCATTTTGGGAACATGTATTGAACTTTTGCTTCACTTTTTCCCTCTGCAGTGACTGCATATGTGACATTCTTGGTGACTTTCGGTAATTCTAATAAGTACATGCTGTATCTACAAAGACGCATCACCGAGTACATCACCATTGTTTTGGTGTACATGACAAAATAAATGCAAATATGTGTCAAGCATGCTACTGAGGAAATATTTCAGGAAATTCTTCATGAGTGTTTAAGATTTTATTAGCACTATTTATTCACTTCCCTACATCTGCAAAACCAGGTGCCTTTGTCCAACTCTACAAAACCCAGAGAGAGCCATAAAAGCCCTCTTTAAAAAACCTAAAGCCACCATGAATTTAAAATCTGTAATCCTGAGCCATTCATGGACTAAAACCACATTGTGTGTCTCATTGAAGAGTGAGCCCAAGCCCTTCTCACTAGTATCCATTTAAAGTTCCAGTTATATATTTCATACTGCGAGACTGAGAACTACTAATGTTTCTGTGTACAAGAAAGTATTATAATCTTATCCTTTCTTATCTTTCAGCTGTATGCAATTTGTGGAAGCAGAAAGATAAAATACTGTGGGGTGGATTGTTTTGCCTGTATGAGGCTTCTTGAAGGGTGGGGTGAGTCTCAAAATAAATTGGTTTGAAGACACTGGCTAGATATGTTAGGCAGAGAGACATTTTTATTATATGGTTCTGTAATTTTTTGTTTACCTATAAAATTAACAGTCACTCCATACAGAGCTGCTTTTGGATAAGGAAGGAAAAGGTACATTGAGTATGTTAACTATTTGCCAGTAAGGCTTAATTGCTTTATTTTTTTTTTCTAAAATGAAATAATATAAATTAATGTATTCATAAATTGTCATCCAGTACAGTCTTTAAATGGTGGGTGTTTGAACCAGAATCCCTGCCTAATAGTGTTTCATTTGTGCCATAAAACCAATATAATAAAACCTTGCTGGAGTTGCTGAAATCAAAAACAACACAGCACAGGTCTTCCTCATGCATAGCGGGGTAAGTTTGGGCTCAGTTGAAGACAACAGGAAAACCAAACTGACTGCAAAGAGACAAGGATTTCCCCCACTGAAATCCTACACTTCAGAACTTTTTCCAACTTCATCTAAGATAAAAAAAATACAAGTGTCCTTTCTCATAGTGGGTCTTATTATGAGGTCACCACGTGATATAAACAAAGAAACATTTGGAACAAATCAAAGAAACTTTTTGCTAGAATTAAAATAAAAATTCCTTTAAATGACAAAAAGATAACATCCAATAACTTTTATTCTTGTATAACTCTAAGAATAAAAGCCACAATAATTAGTGTCATTTTGAAGGCTGTGGCAACAAAGGGTGAAATGGCAACTTTCTCCAGCATGCTAGAGACTTTTAAAAGTAAAGAAATTTGAAAGGATTTCAAGGCATTCAATGAGACCTGAAGCTGATTTTATCAATGCTTCATCAATGAAACACAGTATTCTCCACTACCTCTTCAGCATATACAAAGGTCTTCATTGGAATTGTTTAAATCACCATGATTAATTTTCGACTCTGACAAAGAATAGAATTTTCCTTTCTCTCTCTGTCTTGTTTCTTATTCTTCTTTTGTCTTAAAATCCTCTTGATGTGAAACAGCTGCCATCTTCAACCTGATTAACAGATAGACATGGGTTCTTTATTGCCAGCATTAGCTTTACAGCACAAATCACATGGCTTCAAAAGGCTGGGGAAACGATCAAACTGCTCATGACTATTACAAAGGAGTTCAAGCAATTCACCATTCCTAACTGGTGCTGCCTTTACATGTGATTTTTCCCAGATAATTCCTGAATATGCAGACATGCCGTGTCAAGTTGATTCCTACAGTGCTGATAACAAACAAAACTAAAGCTCTCACTGATCACAGTCCTGGACAACTTAACATGATGTATGTGCTTTTTTTTTTTTTTTAATTTACCCGTGTTATTTCAACCTAGAGACATCAGTAACATCTATGTGTTTAGACACGAGAAAAGGGAAAGTGGTAATTTTTAATTTTGCCATTAATTTTGATTTTAATGGTAGAATGACATTGTCCTTATGGAAGAATAGAAATAAATAAATCTGATGCAGCCGCTCAGGAACTTTACTATTTAATATATAACAATATATATAATATAGCTAATATATTAATATATAATAATATATAATAATATATTATATCTATGTTTAATATATAATAATAAACAAATATTCCTGCTGCATCCAAAACAAATGGGAATTTTTGAAGTTCTTTTGTTGTCAGTTCAACATTTCTCTATTTTTATCTTTATTTACAATTTCTATTTCCACTACACTACTCATTAAATCATTTTAGAAGGAATTTTATCTATTCCCAGGCTAATCTGAAAATAATATGTATAATTTCTTATAATTTGTAAGAAATAGGAGAACTCTCATCCCCTCTACAGCCTCATCTCCTTCTGTGATCTATCTTCTGTCTCTCACTGTCTAATAGAGTGGTCCCAGTGTCCTCACCCCCCACAGATCCCCTTCAGATACTCAATACTTAACCTGCACTTTGCTTAGTAATCTCTGCCTCCTGCTTCAGGTACCCTTTCATCTGTGGCATCATCTACTGCATTTCAAGAGCCCCAAATAAATTCCTCCTCTAGAGATCCACATGGCTAAGTTTTCAACATCATTTTCTCATCTGAATATGATTATTTCCTCTGTCAGGTTCTATCTCTGAATACTCCCGCCAGATACTCTTCCATTACTTATCCCCTTTTTGGTACTTACTAGCTTTACTTCTCTAAATGGTCCTGCCAGACACGATCTCCTCTAACCTTCACTTCCTCATTCTTCCATGAAGTTTTCAAAAAAGAATACTCTTGAACAATGGGGCATGTTCCACTTGACGCTAGTTGAATTTAGGTGAACAGCTTGCTAATTTTAGGTTGTTTTGTTTTTTATTTTAGACATTTGTTGAAGAGAGGATTTCCCTTTTTCTTTGCTTCTTTCCCTACATGTACCAAGTTATTTTTTAACTTACACTGAGTTTTTCATTGATATGAGATATTAGCATCTTCTCTCTGATCCTAGTGGTCCTATGTCCCTGTTTCCTTCTGCCACACCCTATTTGACCCCTGCCTTTCACTTCACCCTCTTCAGCTAATTCTTGCTGAAGCAAAGACCCTTTTTTTTTGTCAAGACAGCTGCATTTCAAATATTATCCTCAACAGAGAGCATCTTTAAAAAAATTGTTTCAAAGTCCACCACAAGCTTTTCCTTGGAAACCAAGTTGCTTTGCTCTATGGGGCTACCGAATCTCAGTTTCCCTCACACTGGCTTACAATTTACTCTGCTGAACTACTTGAGAAGAAAGCGTGACAAGCCCATGATTAATGTCTACATAGTATGGATATGCAAAGCCACTTCAGTAATTTCTCATTTGTATATTATACAGTGCTGCTTCTGTGTTCCTCATCACTCCATGAATTCAATGCTATACCTATGTTTTGACCTGTTATGATACCATCTCCTCTTGTGTACCCACGGTTCCCCTTTCTCTTTTACTACCTAGTTTTCTTATGATTCTTACTCATCCTTTTCAAACTTGCAGATTGATACTTTGCTGCTGCTTCTGCATTAACAGTCTGCAACTGTCTAGCCAACATCCTCAGACTCACTGACTCCGTTCCTTTTTTAAATGCAGCAGTAACCCAATCTTTAATCAGCACACCACAGCCTGGTTCTGCCTGCTTTTTGCTTACAATTTCCTATCCTTTATGCCCCTCCTAACCTTCTGTTCCTATCATTTTTCACTGCAACCTTCTAGAGCTTTGTCCATTTTGGTAAATCTTTCGTAGGGTATTTGTATGAATAATGAGATATAAAATCACAGTATGCTCTACTGAGCATGACATAGGTCATCTTTCCTGCTTCCATGAATTCTGCTTACACATTTTGGACATTTCTGTGACCAGAAGCCTTCTCCTCTTGATGCACATGAAGTTAGCCTTTGTCATTCCTTCATTCATTTTCTGACATTTCATCCCAACTATGGCACCTTTGAAAACGGAGGTGAATATATAATGCTAGATATGAGACTTTCATGATCTCTGGAAGCCTACTGAACCATTTTCAAAGAGCAAGATTTGCTTTCAAAATCTAACCTGCATAACTGGTTTTGCACTCCTCCCTCTTTGCCAGATTTTTGCTATGATGAGTTATTTTAACATGGCCTATACTTACAAGTACTTCTTTGGTAGTCTGAATGAAAAACATGTTTTCTGAGGCCATTGCTAGACAGCAGCAGCAGAATTTGTTGCAACTTTTATAAAATATTTTGCCCATCTTTCCCCTACAAGGATGTCTCTGCAATTATTTTAAATAAAGCCATATTTCCAGTGGCTTTTTTTCTTCTGTTTTAAATCCCTCCTAAAAATTTCCTCACCATAAATACACAAACTAAATTAAATTAATCCAGCCCATCCCTCCTCCTCCCTACATTCAACCATCTCATTAAAGTTTTTGTCTGCCCTTTCCTTTGAATACATACCAGTATCCATGTGAAGTTCATATAGCCATGGTGGTGTACATTGTGGCACCATGGTGAAGGAGAGGAAATGATCCTTTTTCCTCCTTGTGCATTCTTACTATTGACCAAGGTTATTCTCTTTATCATGAGCAGATTTTATTGAGTGATGCCAAGTGAGATGAATAGAAGCAAATAATGACAGTGCTGCAGTGATGAAATGAGAGACAGAGGTCGTCTAGGTTTTATACTGAACAAATTGAGTCACATCCACTTCTCATCCATTATTTAGGGGTGATTGGGCAGGCTTGGCTTCTATAGATTTGATAATCATTCAGATGTCCATATTAAATATGTAACATAAATTTCTCATTTGGCTGTCGATGACTTGTCACCACAAAACAACAATGCATAAAAAGGGCTTTAATGTATGGATTCTCAGAAATATTTGACATAAATAAATATGTAAAAGGCAGATAATAAAATCTGTTTCTGTCTGCCTGCCAGCTAGCCTTCATGTCAGACTGGACAGCCCCATCTAATACTGTGATTTTATGCAGCTGTATCCTATGAATATTGGCCTGCACACTAGAGATTAAAGCACAGCAGATGTTTCTCTGCAGGCTAACAAATATATCACCCCTGATAACGAATGACAAATGTTGTTCCATATTGTGTCAGACAAAACCAGGGCTCTTGTAAAACAAGTGTTACAGCTGGAATAGGATATTTTAACAGAGTTACCTAAGGAGTAGACAAACAGACAGCTGCCTGCTCAAAAGGTACAGAATCCTAACCTGCAGAAATGCAGGCATAGCAGCTACCAAGTGCTGGAGTTCAGGAAAAGAGGAAAAAAAATCTCCTAACGATAATATGAAATATTCAAGGCTTTCTCTGTACTATCATTAGATTTTTGTCTGTGATCTTGTCATGGATCATTTGTAGCTATCCACCATCGTTCCTCCGTCATAGTGATACAATAGGGAGCAAGATTAGGTGCGGAAAACAGGAATGTGACGTTAGGAGACGCAGAGAAAGTCATCCTGTTATAGTCACAATGATGAGTTTATTTGGTTTATTATCCTGCAAGCTCATGCTATCCTAATGGCTTCCAAGACACTGAAAGATGGACGTAAGGAGAGGCAGAAGGACAAAAATATCCTGTGTATTATGAAATATTGCACTAGGCTAATTAGTGTACTGCATTGTTATTTATTACTGTTTTATTTGGGCCATTTTGCCCCCTTGAGCATATTAGCAATGTGTTAATGTCCGGTCAGCAGCATGCCTTAGCAGCATGTCTTGGCAGCATGGAGGTAATAGTAAGTTCTCCTTCTTTCCTATTTGTTAATTTGGTATCCTTTATCTTGTCCCTGGCAAAAATAAACCCTATAACCTTCGCTGGAGACGAGGTTCTTGAAAAGTCAGCAAGTAAGGAAGACAGGATCATATTCTGATGCTCAGAATATTTGGAAGTTTCAGCTGCTGTACCTTCTGAATGTATGCCAGTAGCATTTCTTCCCTTAGCTTTGGAGTTGCCATTTGTCCACTGAATCGAGTACTAAAATAAATACTGTTTTACTGCCAGCAGAGACAATGGAGGAAAAAGGCAATACAGCAACATGGCAACTTTCAATCACTTCCTGACTTGTTAATGAACTTTTTTTTCTCTTTTCTCACTGAGACTTTGCTTTTGAGCTACGGTGTTTTCCCCAAGCCATTTTATACAATGAGATGGTAACAGTTGTTTGTCTGATAAAGCACGTACTATTTAGAACACAGATGTTTGATTATTATTTATTTCTCTCTGAAGCCTGCTAATTCAGTCCCAAATGATCTTTTTTTTTCTTTTTGCTTAAATTTAATTTGGAATGTATGTTGTTGGTAAGTGACAGATAGTTTAATTATTAATAGGATCCCGCAATGCAATGCACCATAGTTTTAAAGTCATCTGGGGCCAAAACAACACTACTTCCTTCCTTCCTTATGCTTCTGGGATTCCTTGAAGAATGCAAAGGTAATTACAAAACTCATGACAAATCTGCATGTATTATGTCCTTTCCTCAACATTTGTGCTTGCCTATGGTTTTACAAAGTGCCGTTCTTACTATGAAATGGCAATGAATCAGGAGAGACTTCTGCTATGGTTGCTTCCTTGGGAGAATGGACTATCTGGGGAGCAAGGGGAGGGGAAGAGCAGAGGAAAAAAGAAAGGGAAGGAGGGGGTTGGGATGTTGAAAGCTGGTGCTGCAGTATGTTATACAGAGACAAAGGTGGGTGCACTCAGCCTCCATAAAGGAGTGTGACTCCATGGGATCTGGCTCCTGTCACAGGAAATAATTAGTAACATGATCAAAATATGAACAAGAAAACAGGATTGAGGAAATATATCAGGGAAAATTGTCTGAGGTACAAACTTCTGAAATAATTGACAATTTCTCCATGCTTGGCATGTAGTAATCTCCTAGAGAGGTTTTTTTGCTATGGTGATGGGTTAAACTTTTTAAGTTATTGAATGTCTTCCCTTCCTAAGTTCCTGGCACTGAAAATATTTCATATTTATGTGGAAGTTGTGTATCAATACAACATTGGGAGGGGGGATGCATTTGCACAGATTCTGCTTCTAGTGCATAATATGCTGCTAATATTGGAAAGCTGCAGAGCTGCTCACAATGTAGCTTAAGTTTAGATATGGGTCTAAACCTGGATAAGGTTCTTGGAAATTGGAGCAGAGGCTTATTCTAGCTCCTAAATTGATCAGTTCTTCCCAAAGCTTTCAAAAGAAAGAACATAGTTCCACAGGGACTACCTTTCCAACTTCAGACAGGACTGTAAAAGCTCTGAATTTAATATTGAAGTCATTCTAAACAAGTTTGGAAATTAAGTAAATGAAAGTCCTTACAGTACACACAATGGTGGGCATCACTTCACTGATCTGAGATTTTAGGTTTAATAGGCTGCAAATATGAAAGCCTGCAGCTGGGGAGTGAAAGGTGAAAGTTTCTTGGTGGAAATTTATCAACATAAACCAGATTAGATCATAGCTAAGAGGGCTGTCTTTAATCAGCAAATATGGTATAAAAACCCACTCAACAGACAGAATATTTTAACTGGTAAAATGTAAACAAACTTTTATAAATTTTACTAATGTGATTGAAACCACAGCAAATGTGTAAAATCCAATCCTGCAGAGAGGCAGCAACAGAACTACAAACAACAGTTTAATTTTTAAATATTGCATCCTACCAAACAGTTTAGCCATTCCACACTATTACTGATTTGTCACTGAAACCTCTGGCAAAAAAAAAAAAAAACATTAAACAAATGTGCAGTGATCAAAGAAGAAAACAAATTCAGGTGAAGTTTTTTCCGTCCTTCCTTTTCTTGCACATAAGACTATCAAAGTCAGACAAAGGTCACTCAAACTATATTAATAAAATTTTAACTATCTCAAAAATAATATCTAACCTGATTTTAAAATGAAAGTTACTTATTTTGATGAGCAGGCATCATTTGAAATTTTACTCAAGCTAAACAAAAAACATGCCTCCTAAAGACAGCACTTCTGACAGCCTGAGTGCTTCATAAATTGCTTTGGAAAAATAGGGTTTACAATTATCAAAACCATAGGCACTTTTGAAAATTTCTCTTTCTGGTCACTATTCTTTCAGACCAAAATGACTGGGAAGCAATAGCCATATACTCATCAGCGAAGCTGACACATTATCTCACAAAGTAAGTCTGACATAATGTGAAGAATTTATTCTTCAAAATCTTAAATATTTACTTATTTTATATATTTATTTATTTTTCAGTACAAGCCAGCTATTGAAAAAAAAGAAAAAAAAGAAAAAAAAGAAAAAAAAGAAAAAAAAGAAAAAAAAGAAAAAATAGAAAAAAAAGAAAAAAAAGAAAAAAAGAAAAAAGAAAAAAAGAAAAAAGAAAAAAAGAAAAAAAGAGATATTGGATAATATAGATAATATAGTAGGCTATCACTTATGTACTTTGATGCTTTCTAAATAATAATAAAAAAACCCCCCAGAATATTATGGAAATTTTACTGGAGAAAGGTGTCAAAACATGATACCAAGTAAAACACAAGGGTAATTATGATCAATGTGCATATATGGCTGAATGAAAGTATCCAAAGTAACTCTTAACTTGAAAATTGATATTGATTTAAGCTTTCTATCTATATAAGATATGAAATAATAATCCCCTAATTAATAGATAATAATTCCTATTTAACTACAAAAGCCTTAATTCATAACTGAGAAACTGGAGAGAACAAAGAAGAAAGTAAAAATCCACAAAAAGAACAAAAAGCTCCCAAAACTCAAACAAGAAAAAATAAATCAGATTATCTTCAAATCTCTTAATGAATGTTTCCAAATCTAATTTTACTGCATTATTCCCTGAGATTCTGCTTTGAAACTTTGGGTTTTTTTATTGTGGGAGGAAATGAACTCAAAACTCAGATCGAACAAAACTATTGAGTTGATTCCTGGGAGAAATCATAGGTTTCAAAATTTAATTAAGACGTGAGACTTCTTTCTAAGACATTTGCATTTTGCCATTCTTCTACAGAGCTTCTCCTGTCTGTATTTCTTGAGAACTGATCCAGGAGGAGAACAACATCCCAAACCAAAGAACCAAAAGAATCGGAAAGCTGGCTACATCCCCTACCAAGAAGCAGTCCAAGTTCTCATCTCCAATCAGCAGTACAAATTCCCTTGACTGCTCTGGGGCTTTGACCCCCTTTTCTCACAAGGAGTTGTTTCCCAGCAGTGGAAGGAATAGCAGTCAGTCCATCCAACGCTTTGGCAAAGGGCACCAGGCATGACTCCTCCCACCACACAGCCCTTTTCAGCATGATTCTGCCTCCAGGCTCTACCTGGCATTGGTCCCTTTCTGCTTGGCACACAATCAGCTGAAAGGCAGGTACATCACTATCAGTCACCCAGAATGTGACTGTCCTAGATGGTCTGACTTCATTTGGAGGGCTTCTTTGCAGGGAAGCAATTTTTCTGCCTTTCTCCCCTGCATGTACTATTAATCTGGAAAGGATTCCAAAGACAAAACCATTTGTATTAGAATGGGCCAGGTAATTTCCTATTATAATGGTAAAGGCTTTCCCGTGTCCCTGAATTTGGTACAAATGCACAGCATATTTTCTACCATGTGAGAGATGAATAATTGTGATTACTGCTGAAAACCTCATTAAACCATAGGGAAGTCTATGTAGAAAACCAAGAGGAGAGTGGCTGAGCTTCATTTTGGAATATTTACTTGTGCCCAAAGGCTGCAGTTGGAATGATGAGACTTGGAAATTTATAAATCCTTATGAAGACTTCAGATGTTCTTTTTTATCTCAAAAGCTGCTTCAACGTAATGATACCTGTAAGACAACCCTTCCCCCTCACTTCCAAGTTTCATGTATAACTTTTATGAACACAGAGATTTATCCTCTAGCTATAATTAACTTAGATGCTTGGACACCTGGTAGGAGTTCTTCACTGCAATGACAAAATGTATATATGGTTTAAAAAAAAAGTCTTGGTTGAGAATGCTTTTTTCCTCATAAGAAGACAAAACAGGACTAGCGGGAAAGAAGAGCCACTCAGCAGCAATTACATTAGATTCTCTGAAATGGAAACAATTAGCAATCAAGCACATGCCAAAATGAAGTTATACAGACATTTTTTACTTTAAAAATAAAGAAAAATAGCAGCAATGATAAATGTGCTTCCGTGTTGTCTCTGAAAAGTACTTGTTTTTAATAATAATCACATTTTTTGAGAGAAACAGCAGTGACTGTTATGCTTTCAGGATTAAGATTATTATACACAGACCTTTATAGATTCTGAATAAGTACATGACTTCCCTTTTAACAGGACACACCATTCTCTGAATTCCTTTGGGCTAATAGTAAAATCTACACCTAATAAGTTTAAAAGAAGTTCATTATGTGTTTCTATGAGTAGGAAAATTCATGAAACTCCTGATCTAACATTGGAGAAACTGTCATTGGGCTCCCTTATTTCTGCACACAACATATTAAATGGGCTAATTACATGTGGCAAATTTTTTGAAAGTCCAGCACTGTCTGGATACTCTGAATTTACCTCAAATGGATCTCCTGACCTTAGGCACAATTTCTGGACATGCTGGACGTACCATGCTCAAACTGTTGAGATGATCTGTATATTCACAGTGACCACTGGTCTAGAACTTGCTGTCAGTGACTCAACAACTGCTAAAACTAGGGTGTTGAATGTCCATAAATCAGTAAAGTGGCAAAAATCCTCTTTTTTAACATAGATAGAATTCATATTGGGAAATAAGGCAGGTTGAAGAAATCCTGACTTCAGTTAATGTTGTCAGGAGGAGGAAGCATAATGCAGAAGTGTTTTCCTTTCTCAAATCCACACACTTGTAGCACCCAGCCCTCTCTAATTAGGTGATTTTGGGTTGAACAGGCCACTGAGGGAATGCTACTGATTGTTTCAGCTACAGAAATTGCTTAAGTAGACATCCACCACCTTGGATAGCTACCTTATCTCAAGCACAGAGTCTTTCTCAGTGGACATTCAGATAATTACCTCAGTAATGATGACTGAGGTTATTGTTGGCAATAACCTGTTAGTCATTGTCAGAAGAATTATACTGTTACAGAACACATCTTAGCCAGAAATTATCTGATAAATGTAGGATGTTCTTCTGAGACAGGTTCAAGTTAAGTCATTGTCAAGTATTTTGTGTTTTTATACTTGTCATGTAGAAAGATAACTAAAATGAAAGCAGAAGGGTGTAAAACCTAAGTACACAGGGGCATCAATGCACTCATTGCAGGTAAATGCACGGATTCTAAGGGGCTGAACATGACGATGCAAATCATATTAGGGAAAGAGTGCAATCAAATCTACTTTTCGTTCCTGTCGGAGATCAAAGTATCTATTGAGAGACTCTGAAACAGCATCTGTGATAGCACTTGTTTTTGTCTATGAAGGAGGGAATAAACTCCTATTGCTTAAAATGAATAAATATGAATGTCAACTAGTAAAAAATAAACAGCTAAAAACAAAACAACAACGAAAAAATACCCCAAACAAGCCTTACAGTCATATCACTTCCTCCAGCTGGAAAGAAATCAATACAAACACTCCTCTTTTGTCATAGTGTCTAAATGTAATTGATGTACAGTAAACAAAACTGAATTTAACCAAAGATGAGGAAAAACAAATTCACCCATAAACTCTGGAATTTTGTTTGGAGCTCATATTCAACCTTTTATGTTCTGCTGCTTAGCATCCCTCTCCTCCTACCCCAACCAATTAAGACGAACACTATATTTCTCCCCTCCTTTTTCGGTCAAAGAATCTTGGCACAACCAGCACAAACAAACTTTGCTAACAGCTTTAAACTTGGAAGGCCCGCTTTTTAAATATTTGCCGCTACATAATTGAAACAGCTGTTTTAATGAGATACCTACTGTCATCATTTTACCCTGGCTGAGCTGGGTGACAACAAAGCAGTAATAACGAATTCAATAATAATTAACTCGGGTCATCTGCTCATCTGTCATGGCTCATCAGCTTTAGGGAGAAAAATCCCAGTGAACTTCTCTCTTTTGTGAGCTTTCCAAAACTCTGCAATAAAATGCTTAGAGAGGACTCTAGGTAGCCCTTCAAAAGTTCTAAGCAAACTGGTAAGTAGGTTAATTAAATTTTATGCATGTTTAAATGCTAATGATTACATTCCTAACATTACAGTGTAATCTGTTATGGAATGATGTCATGCAAGCAGTGGTTTTTAGTGCCTAACACATTTCCATCCTGATGTGGAGTAGCTCTGGATCATTTGTCGGAGGGCAGGAAGTTGACAGTGGTGTTTCAGAGCCAGGTTTTACATTTAGATCCTCTCCCTCTCTGTTGAATGTTAAGCAGGGGAGTTACAGAAAGCCACTGATTTTATGCCGACTGCCACATCACAGAGGGTGATCCAACATACCCACGGCGAGTTTTCTTTAGCTGCACAATAAATAAATAAATATAATAGCAAGTCTGGGGAAAGCAGTAAGGATGACATTACTCCCAAATTACTCTCTCCCCAAAAGAAAAAAAATATTTTGCAACTCGCTCTGAGGTAGGTTCTTTTTTGTGATTTTTCCTTTTCCCTTTTTCATGGAGATAAAAATATCTTTTCAGAGATTAAAGAGTTTTCTTCTAAGAGAAATCAAAGGCACTGGTGTATGTGGTTTGGGGTTTTTTGGTAAAATGATTTTGATCGTAAAAAATTAATATCTTTGAACATGGATTTTTTTTTTTTTCTTGAGGGAAAAAAGCTGGTTCTTGCTTCTATGACAGATTTTTTTTTTTTTTTACTTAATTTGGATCAGCTTATGAATTCTTATTTTAATAAAGCTATGGGATAGCTGCTGCAAACTTCTGAGTTCATTTTGTCATTTTGCTTTCAGTGAAACCTGACCATGCATATAATTTAGGAGGTAGGTGTTTGTTGGTTCATTGATAATCCCTACCTGAATACTAAAAAAATTAAAATAATTAAAAAATTTTAAAAACTAAACCAACTTCAAAAATTTTAAATGGCACTAGCATATTTTTTGTCATGTCAGTAATACTGTGACCAACCGGTAACAACCCGTTTTGAGAAAGGGTTGTGCTGTACACTGATTTTAAAAGCAGCAGTAACAAATATCAGGTGAAACATCAGAATTTTTCCAACGTGCTGGCTGAAATCGCAGAACGACTTTCAGTGATGCAATGTGACATGAAAGGTGAATTAACAAGTGATTATCACAGGATGACCACCACATATGTCACCTAATTAGACATCTAAGATTTCCAAAATCTCTGAACTCATGAGAAAGAGCCTTCTATTCTCATCTCTTTCTGGACTTTTTGTCAAAATCTGATAATTAATTTTATTTTTTTTCTGCTGAAAACTAAACATATTGACTATGCAAGAATAGCAATGTAAAATAAATAATTTACTTACTAGATGAAAATTAGTGCTAGGTGTAATTATTAAATAAAATTAGAAAGCTATTTACTTCTGAATAATGACAAATAAACATTCTAGAGGAAGAAGATGGTTTAAAAAAGAACTAGGGAATGCTAAATAAATGTAAGGGAAAATGAATTTTTAAATCTGCCAAAAAAGCAAAGCATTCTATTTTGCAAGTAAGAAACAGGATTATATTTGTACTACTCAGCTAAAGGACATAAATATACTTAAATCACTGTACTGCAGTAGCAGATGTGATGCATATTTCCAGAACAAAGGCTTTGAAAATTATTATGATGTCTTCATAGACTGAGGTACATTCTGTGTAAATAAAAAATATTTTATGGGCAGAAAGCAATAAATATGACCGTGGTCTGTAAGGATATATTAAAAGCCTAACAGTAGATATTTTAAAATAAAATAATTTAATTTTCAAATATTGATTACAAAAAGCACTCTGAAGAACTGCAGTACAAAACAAATAATGTAAAATGTAAATATAAGCTCTACTGTAAAAGTGATTTGTTGTGTATTTTGTATTTTATGCAAAATAGTCGCATAAAATATTATTTTACATTTTCCCCCATATTTATACAGTAGGTCATGATACCCCAGAAGCATTGAAAAGAAAGAAAAATGTTTTCTTCCTGTAATTCAAGATTATACATTGAATATATAGAATATTTTGACTGCCGGATGCCACCTATGTGATCAAATTCTGCCATTTTCAAACCTATTTTTAGATTTTTGGGGTATTTTTTTGGTTTTTTTTTAAAGCAGATTAAACTACTTTGCATAAAGTTGAAAAACTATCATTGGTTTGATACCTTTTGTGAGAATTTAACAGTTTCAGTGAAAACACCAGTGTAAAAAAGGTCTGTCTGTGGTGGAAAGATGATGTTAGTGGCCGAAAGCACACCAAAAATTATATGCAATGAGCCTGTTCTACTCAGTGTCTCCTATTGTGAAAAGCTCATGCCAGTAATTAAATATTTGTGGGCTAGAAGAACAACTCAAAAGTTCTTTGGGGAGCATATTCCTTGAGGACTTGGGGGTCTAGAATTTAACACAACCACCAGAGAGCTCACCTTGTTCATCAAATGTCCTAGCTATATTGTACCTTTCTCCTCTCTCCCAAATTAATTCATAATTAAACATAAGGGGTTTCAGTTTCAGGTTTCTCTGAAGCAGATACTGCTGTTTCAGTTTGTTTAATTTTTTTAATATTGAATATTTACAACCTGATGCACAGCTGACTGTTAATCAGGTGAATGACTATAATCAAAATATAAGCAAAAATTCAGGGAAAGAAATGCATCGTCCATGAGACCCTCTTGCTTCTGGAAACATGTTTACCTGTTCAACATAGATGCAATATGCTTTAATAATTGGGAACCCACAGACCCACAAGTATTAAGAGACAACAAATTACTTTCTTCTGCTTCTGCACTAGCTGCTCAGGAGGTGGGCTTTGATTTGGGGGAAGCACTCTGCTTTAGGTGTGGTTTCAGGCACAACGAGGAACCTAAAGTTGTCCTGACTGAGAGGTGGGTGAGGGTCAGAGCTCATCCTTTGGGACACTGGGGACAGGCAAATATGAGGTGTGGAGCCCGACTGAAGTCTACATTCCCTCAGAAGCTGAAACTCAAGACAACATCCACCCGACTGAAATAAAAAAGTGGCAAAAGCTCTTCTTCAAGTCTGTAAATGGTTGGTATGGCACAAAATCAGTGTATTTCAGAGTTCTGCTGACATTTCTCGACCAATGGTGCTGTTTACACTCTTTGTTTTGTTTTTCATAGCTTGTGTTTTTAATTTTATTATGCCAGAGACAAGAGATTAAATGATACCTAGATATACTAGTACAGTATCCTGTTTTTAGCCTTTTATGTGTGGATGCCACATGACCAAACAGATCTTATGTCTCAGGACTAAAAAATGGAAACCAGAACTAACTCTCTTCTCCCTTTTTCAGTCCCTTTCCTTCTGTGCAAACAAATTGAACAGTTCATGTTCATCCCTGGTTCATTGGGGTTCATTGCCAGAATCCTCAGTCCAACATAACGGTTTATGATGTTAAAAGATTTATAATGCTTGGGAGAGGATTTGTAATCTCTATTTAGCTCAACCTTCCTGGAGTATTCCCACAAAAATGACATGTAGGAAACTGTCATGTGGATTCTTGAATCAAGAAAAAAGAGTCACAGTTTTACATATAAATATTTTCGAGAATAATTTTGATACAAAAATTCTCTCATACAAAATGTACTCTTGAATAGAATTTTCAGAAGAAAAAAATAATCACCCTTGCCTCTTTGCAATAGTGTTTTTTTTTCTCAGTCTAAAATACTGGTGTTATACCTAATTTATGAAAAAAAGCCCAAATGTCTAGGTGAATTTTGTAAAGGAATTTTCACACTTATAGCACTCTGGTGAGGAAGCAATACCACATATGTGAACACTATGGTATTTATAACCTGGGAATTACATTGCCAAGATTATTTCTAGTTTTATTAATATTATAAAATTAATTCATACATCTATATACAAACAGTATAAAACAATAGATATTTGAAAAAAAATTAAGTTCTTATCAGATAAAGTGTTTATAATAATGATTACCATAAAGATCCTTGTTCTTATTTTGTAGATATTTTATTACTGTTAAGATTTTGTGTGGTACTGCCCTCTGAGAAGGATCTTCTCTCTATGCAGCAAGAAAAAAAAAAATGGTAATACTGTTGCAGAAGACATGTCTGTATATTTATGAGCTAAAGGCCACAACAGCTGTGACACCTGCATAGCAGACAAGTATTCATAAAATTCACACTAGGGAAAAAACATTTGTTTTTCCAAATACAAAGTAGGAGTTTAGAACGGGATACAATATTCCACAGATCTTCTTAAGGAAAGAGCTGTGTGAAATTATTTCAATACTACTGTGGAGGTAGTGCACATCTTCCCTTCTTGTAAATAAATGACAACTGCAGAAATTTTATATAGGCTGGGGAAAATATAAACAAGCAAACAAGATTTTGACTGTAGTTGCAGTGATGCGATTTCCTATGTCCAAATTTAAAGCCTTTCTGACACGAAAGCATTCGCTCAGGTAGTGCTCAAACAAAATATATCCTGTTTTTCATGGCTTTTGCATAGGTACCATGCAGACTCTGAAGGTAGCTTACATTTAAACAGCTCAGAGAATGAGAAGAGCACCACTGAAATACCTCACTCATGTTCAATACTGATTAACTTCTTGAGAGCTTACAATTTCCCTTGTTATTCCAAAGGGTGCAGGTTTGATCTCTATAAGTCTACAGGCAGGAGTCAATCTGTTTCTTACTGTGTTTAATTATTTCTAAACCCCACTATTTTTGGGCCCATTTCCAGGTATCCAAGAAGAATTTTGACAAAGCTTGGACTATTTTTAGTCTGATGAAGGAAGAACTTCCCATTTCACAAATGCTCACTCTTATTTTCAAACATTCAGACTTTTCTACACTTCAGAAATGGTAGGGGTGTTTCTTTGAGAACAGATTTATTTCTGTGTTCAGATGCAGGTGGACAACAAGCCCAGTGTGTAATCTACACCTCATGGAGATTCCAAGAGCCAGTGGCGCTGGAAAGTGCTATAAGCCCACGAAGGCCAGGTTCCTCAGCCTTATCTCACCATCACAGCCTCTGGCTCTTACTGATGGTTTCTTTTATGGTTGCTTTTATGACCTCTGGAGACTAGAAAGAAAATTCTTTCTAATATTCACACATAAAGATATTCTATATATAAGGGATAAAATTCAAAACACTGAAATCTATGTGAAACTTTGCTATTTGATCAAAACCAGCCCATTTCTTGGTCTGGGTGGGCAAAGCATGGAAGTATTTTCAAGTGCCAGACAAAATTTCCCCTTCTCTTTTATACTGAGTGCATAAACAATGGAAAACTTTCCTAATAAAATGAACAAAATATCATGTTATAGCACAAGTTTTCCAGTTCCTGGGATTTTATATTCCAAAATTTATTTTATTTACAAGACAAGAAATCCTGCTTCTATCAAGTTGGGCAATATAGTTTCAATCTTGGAAATTGACTATAATATTTTAAATATCAAATTTTTTCCTTTACATCTTATTTGTCTAATGTTACATAGATCTTTTATATTTTGTCACATCTGTTTCACTATGAGAAATGCCATGAATACAATTATTTTTCAATTGAACATCATAATGGCAGATGACACACAATACTGTGGAATTAATTTTTTTTCTTAAAATTTTTATTCAAATTTTAAGAATAGACTGTAATACTTGGTAACTTTTAAGAAATACAGCTTACTGTATTTCTTATCTAACTCTTAATTTAATTTCAAGTTCTGAGTTTTAAAAGGTCATTTAGTATGTTAATATTTCTGTTTGCAATAGTACAAGTAAATAATATTTGTTGATAAATGAAGCTATAAATCATATTTCCTGTACTCATTAAACATAATAAGAAATATTGTATACCGTGACTCAGGAAAGGGAGTTGTTGCTTGATATTTGTTATTGTATAAGGGGGCAGAGAAACAAAGAGAATGAAGGTTCTTGAAAGGTCCTTCACCTTTTAATGCTGACCATAACTGAGAGAGTTCACTCTCCCCTCTGGAGAAGCTCTGTTGTCAGTGTACTATATCACCAGTTGTTCCACGTTCAAATATATAGCTCTTTGTAAATGGAATAATCCAAGGAGAAAGACAAATGCTTTCTGCAAGATGTAATGAGTCAAAACTCTGTCTCAGTTAAACAATCTCACCAATATTTTGATCCCCTCCCACATATCGTGAGCAACAGCATAATTAGATTTACTTCTAGAATTTATTTAATACAATTTGACAATCCATTCCTGTCCAGCCAGTGCATTTATGCCTGTGATTAATTTCAATGAGACTTGACGCACTAAAAATAGCTTTTTTGCGCTAAATATTTTACATCATTGAAGTCTGGCAGACAGATATGCAAAGGTACTTGGAAACTGAAAAAAGCCAAGGGTCTTGCTAACTGGAGCTAGATACATGAGACAGGAGAGTCAAGAGTCAAAACTTTATGCAAAAATAGCCCCATCAATGGCTGAAGATGCTTAATTAAAAAACGAAAAACAACAACAAAAACCCAATAGAAGTAGCTGGAATAATACATGACTACTTGGTTGTATTATCTGAATTAGGATCACGCAGATCTGAGTATGAGCTGAAGTTAGCCACAAAAGAATTCTGCTTTCCTTCTAGAAATTTCCATACCATGAAGCTTGCTTTTATAGAATACTCCAAGAGTAAATGTTAGTAAAATTCAGGATGCAGGACTGACACAAATATCTGAAAAGGTACAGAATCACTGTGTATTCTAAATAAATAAATAAATAAATAAATAAATAAATTTATGTACACATAAACCAACTTACCAGTCCATGATGCATTAGTTTCTTTTAAACTTGTATGTTTACTGGACTGGAAATTCTTCTAACATTAAAAGCATTTTTGAGGTGTTCTATTTTAAGTATTACACAGCTGAACATAGACTCAAATAAAATTGACCACTGACCTTAACTGGCTAATTTGCTGAGTCTGTTTCAAATGCTAATATTTAGCACATCAATAAATTATTTTTAAGATGAGCATCATTAATACAAGGAGATAAATAAATATGCAGCATCTAGTATGTTCTTCTTGAACTCTTTTTTATAATGATTAAACCTGACCATTGCATTTTTGGTCTTTTCGCACAGAAGTTGCATGCCAGTTTCAAAGTGAAGCTGGAAATTTAGGTTGTGATCTGATAGAAGAGCTATATAAGCAAGGACTTTAGGTTTTATCTGATCAATTAGATAAGATCCCTTTATCAATGGGACAATTAGCATGGACTGGGTAGAGTTTGGGATAAGCCATTTGAATGAGAGGATGTAAGGCAGAAAGGCAGGAAGAAAAAAAAGCCATCAGAGATGTGACCTGGTAGCTTCCTAGATGAGTAAAAGGAGCAGGCAAGTTATGGTATTGTGGAAAATGGAAAAATGGAAACTTCCACACATGCTGAAGTGTTCAATCTGGAGCCTTGGAAAGAGCTTGGGTTAACGTAATGATAAAGTACACAGACATTAAGTAGAAAAATTATAAACTTATGTTCCTATAGTTGTAAGTAAGAATATGCCTTCAGTAAATAAGAAATTATATTAGGTAAAATAGTAAGAGGTTTAAGCTGTAATAATGTGTCTTACAGGGTAGACTAAGGATGTAGAACCTATAATAGAGGTGTGTGTGGGTATGTGACCTGTCAGCTTATTGGCTGAAAGACAGATGCAGTGTGGCAGAATTAAAAAAAGGTGATGAGTTATTAAGTAGAAGCAAGTTTTGTGTTGTTTATTGGACCAAAATTTTTTGTAGTGCTGTGTGAAGAAGAAACCCTTGACTACCTTAAGCTATGGCTGACTTGTTGCTCCTCTCTAAATCTCATGCCTTCAAGACTGAAATCTTATCTGGCTACCTTGAGCAATAAATCATCTTAAATAGCACAGTGGTCCCATCCCTTGTTTTTCATCTTGACATGGTATAATATACTCAATGGAATAATCTGAAGGAATTTAAAAAGGGCTGTTTGGGGCAAGAGGACTATATGGGGATGAAGGGCATAAAGCCTGAGATTGATTGTAATTATTGATGCCTTAATTTTTAACTTTCATATTTTCCAGATTCTGTACTGCATTGGTATAGAACTCTGAACCTCATATAAAGTGTTAGCAAGTTCTCCTCACAGTTTAGTTAAACAAAACAATCCTTTTCCAGCCTGAGAACCATGGACACCATTATAGCTTCACGTCCAAAAAGTATAAACAACAGCAAATTGAGGAGAGCAAACTGGGAGGATGGAACTTCATAACCTGAAGCTGTAATTGGACAATTAACCCCAATATGTAAATGGACCAAAACTTATAGAAATGTAAAAACTCATGACCAGGTGTCCATCTTGGTTGTAGCCTCAGTCAGGCTCTTGTACTGCCCAAGGTGTACCCTCTGAAGGCCTTTTTAATAAATACCTACTTTATTCCTTTTACACTGTTTAGACTCTGTTCCAGGTAGCCTCTCTAAGCATCATTATAAAAAAGGGTGGGAAACCATCGAGAGAGACACAAAATGTGGAAAGAACAGGTCAGAAGGGTGAGACAAAAGGGATCACACTTCAAGGACAGGTGAGAGGATTTTCCCTACGCTTCATTACCAAATCCACCAGAAAATGAAGCAAAAGCTCTCTGAGTCACACCATACCACTACGAACATTCTTGAGAAACCAATCCTGCTCTAGTGCTAATCCAAACAAATAATCAGATACTGACAATTCTTACTAATGGCTGAAACTTTGATACAATTAGTGTAGAAATTTTGTCCGGCTGAAGATCAGTGTTTTGTTACAGCTGTACAAGACAACATGTTTTGATTTTGTTACCAATTGTAATTTTACATATAATCTGCTTGAACAATATGGAGTTTTCAAGGTTTGCTTTTCATAGAAATAAAACTCATAAATAATGTTTCTCTGTGCAAACATAATTCAGCTTCCTTGCATGTGTGAAAAATTGGTGCATCCATTTATTGCTCTTTCATCTGGACCTTTGCCTTCTGAATCAGGGAGAATGTGATGGAAAAGGCTGTCTTCTCACTTTTGGTATTTCTGGATTAGAAGACCAGCTTTTATGAGTAAACTGAGTACTACCAAGTATTGCTGCTCCACTTTCCACATGCTGCAAGCCAAGTCCTTTGAAGTACATATTCAGACATAAAAGGTATTGTCCTTTTCAGAGGATAGCTTGAAACTGTGAATAATGAGACTTGTAAATACATCATGGACAAGAGATATTCTGTGTCCTGTAGTCTGAGTGCTATGCTTACAATCCAAATCACTAGACTTTGCTATTTTAACATTTTTTGTATGTCATATGTTAGTTGCTGTGGGAGTAAGGTAGACTCAAGTCATCGGGGTAATTTTTGCCTGATGGAAGATAGTGTGTGTTCCACAGTAATCTAGCACCTAAATTTATATAATTTTTTTTTAATTTTTAGAAGCCCTCAGTCATAACTGACAACAAAAATTAGCTGAAAGCAAAACAGTAAAGAAAAAAAGCAAGAACTTTAACAAACAAAATGATAGCAAATGTGTTTTTATGCATACCAGGGATTTCTCTTTAATTTTTTTTTCCAGCTACTTACCAGATTTTTTTTTCAATGTACGTATGTGGTATAGGTTACCATAGGAAGTTGTGAAATTGTCATCTTTAAGATATTTAAATTCTGATTATATGGGGCCATGGCAAATAAGATATAAGTTGGAAGTTAGGCCTGCTTTGAGCAGGAGGGTAGACTAAATACCTTCAGAGATGGTGTAGCTGTGGTTCTAAGTCTAAGCCATGGAATCACTAAATCACGGAACAGGTAAGGTTTGAAGGGACCACTGGAGGTTGTCTAGAGCCATCTCTCTACTCAAACAGGGTCCTTCAGAGAACATCACTCAGGACTGTGTCTAAACAACTTTTTGATCATCTCCAGTAATGGAGACCCCACAACCTGCCTGGGCAGCCTGTTACAGTGCTCGGTCACTCACACAATAAAGTTCTTCCTCATATTCAGGTGGAACTGTCTGTACATTAGTTTCTGCCCTGTACCTCTTGTCCTATTGCTCAGCACCACCAAGAAGAGCCTGGATCCATCCTCTTGGTACCCTCCCTTCAGATACTGGTAGAAATTGATGAGGTCCCCTCTCAGTTGTCGCTTCTTGAGGCTGGGCAGGCCCAGCTGCCTCAGCCTGTCTTTATAACAGAGAAGCTCCAGCTCCTTTATCATCTTCACAGCTCTCTGATGGACCCACTCCATGAGCTCCGTGTCTCTCTGGTACTCAGAACCCCAGAGCTGGACTCAGCGGTCCAGGTGAGGCCTCACAAAAACTTATTCTTAAAGGTCAAAATGAAAATAATTTTTTTTACCCTTAACTGTTCAGACACTGAGCATTTAATTGTGAATTGCCATGAGGTACATTTGGTGCACCTCAAGAAGTTGCATGTGCGAGGGTTTAAAGCAATCTAAAGTAAGAAATATTTTCAAACCAGCTTGTGGTTTTGTGGTCCCAAAATAGATTATATTTTTCATCAGCCTACCTGCCTGGAGGACAGGCAGTGATGAGCTTCATCCAGTATAGCTCCAGAACCAGAAAAAATAGAGTTGCACTGATGCACAGCTGTACCAGAGTTGAGTAGCCTTGAATAGGAAGATTGCACCTTAATTCAACCTGAGTGCTGTCTTAGCACAGGGAAAATGCCTCTGGGATTTCAGACTGTGTCTCTGCCATGGTGCCACGCTGTGTGTGCAGTGTCACTCTTACAGGGGAGACCACACCACACAATTATAGAACCTTCTAGTAGCTATGACAGATTAAATCATGCTTTCCTGGTTTCATTCAGGAAAAGAAATATGTAAAGGAGCTGAAATTCAATGCTTACTAATTTTTAAGAAAAGCTCTATTGATTTAGTGGATAAGCCAATGTACTATGTCCTAACTACAGGAGAAATATGTACATGCCTGACTTCTTTTCTAGCAGGGAAGTTATATAGGATGAATTGCAATATTAAGTTCAAGCCCACCAAAGCGAAATTAGGACTGTAGCTGTAAGTGAAAAATTTATGCTTATTCCTGGGAGCATATATCTGATAATTAAAGGCAGAGCTAGTGGTTTAACTAGAAGACGTCTGCCTAAAACCATTATATTTTTCAAGAAATTTCAGCTTTCAATTTTTCTTAGCGTGACAGAGAATGAAGATAACTAAACTTAAAAATGCATCTCAATGTACTTACAACAACTGGGTTACTAGATATAGTGTGAAATAATGTGAAATGTTTCACACTATATGAATATGAAATGCTGTTTCCAATAATATAGCTAATAACCACAATGAAAGGGAAAATGGTCTTCTGTTGTGTGAGACTTTCCCAGATTTTTCCCAGGTATTTTGTCATACCCACACAGGATAAGAAGCTGAATTCTCAAAAATAGGGCATAAGAAAAAAATCAGCTTCAGGTAATAGCCAACTGAAGTATTTTTTCCAATAATGTTCAAAGGTTTCACTTTAATTTTGGCCATTTTCAAGTATATTTTAATGGAATTTACATATCAAAATGGGTAGTTTATATTTTGAAAAATTACAGGAGAAAACAAAATTAATAATTTCAAAGCCTTCTTTTCACAATAATGCATGTATATATTTGTTTGCTTATTTTATTTTTTTTTAAATGATACCAGATCTTTCCAGAAAGGAGTTTTGAATTTGAAGTGTGAATGCTTTTCAACACCACTATCAACATACTCTGGTTATTTGAAGAAAAAAAAAAAATCTGTTTTTTTTCTATTGCCAGCAGTAGAGCCAGTGAAGAGAGGAGGGAGAGCAGGAGGATGAGGTGTCTATCATTTTTGCCTTCTGTGGGAGATTTTATTCTTTGAATAACATTGGGCATCAGCTGTAACATGTATGAATTAATCACCTTATTCACATAACTGTTTACTTTTATTATACCTGTAAAGGAAATTAAATTAATATGACCTGTTTCAGCATTTGCAGCTGTGTTCTTGAAGAAATTTTACTGCAAGTTTTAAAGTTCAAAAAGGTTATTTTTTGTTTTGGGTATTTGGGTTCTTCTATTTGAAGACAGAGACAAGAAAATTCATCTAAAAGAAAGTTTTAAATTTGCCATTCTTTTATGAGAGCTGTAACCACTTTGTATATACTTACATTTTTTCACCAAGAGATGACAAGTTAGGTTTGGAAAGTAAACTTTTCTTTTTTTTTTTTTTTAATGCTAATATTTCCAAAAGCAAAAAATGAAATGCAGTTGCATTTGCATTCTCTGTTTTGATGATAGTCTAGTGCAAAAGAAATTTGGAATTAGAATCTCTGGTGTGGCCAGCTCTGTACACAAATTAATGAAGAGAACAAAGAAGATATGAACTAATCTCACTTCGTAGCCTGGCATGCTATCATTGCTGAGATGATCCTATTTGTACTTATAATAAAACAGATAGTCAAATGCAAATTCCTTAAAGGAAAATGAAACCTTCTCTGTATTCTTATCTGCCACTGATAGCATTTTCTTAGCTTTCCTCCTTTCAGAATGGTCCGTGGTAAACTATCAGAAAATGAGTAAAGACTATGCCTAAATTTCATGCATACTTGGATAGACCAAAGACATTATCATTGTGGTACAGAATGGGATTGGAAAAATAAGCAGCCCTTGGAAATGGATTAAATGCACATACATTTTGTAATGAGTGACTGTAATGAAAGTCAAATGAATTATAATAAAATATAGAGTTTTAAAAAAGAAAACTACTCAATGCATAATGTTGCTAAGAAAACATTTAACAGTTTTTCACTGCACGCTATTGTCAAAGTAAATAACTACCAAAGACAAACTTACAAAGTGGTTTTAACTCTAATGTGATGCAGAAAGTCAGTCATTTAATTTGTTAATTAGTATTATGCCAGAAACTATCTATTCAATATGAAGCAAATATGTTTACAATCTTATCTGCCATCTGTTTAATAGATGGGAGAATACTTAGAGCTGGGATTCTCAAAGAGGGCTGTTGAAATTTTGTTCTACAATTAGTGGAGCAGATTTTTTAATTCTAAAGGAGTTTTTCATGCTCAGGGAGCACCTCTGTGAAGGAAGCTACATTACAGTGCTGATGTTCAAGATTAGTGATTGCTCATAGCTGCTTCTGGCAGATGCTTCCAAAATGCAGAAATACATATATATTTCAAGATATATATTTAAAAAAAAAAAAGGATAAAGGAAAAAAAATGCATAATTAGATCAAGAAGAATAAAACAGGTTTTGTGAGGGGTTTTCTACGACCAATTTTCATGGCAACACAATATATGGGTCTGAATACTTTCAGCACTCTTCATATCTTTCTGTAATCAGCAATTTTGCAAGCTTTCTTACAAGGAAGCCCACAATTATGCAGTACGCTAGCCATTAAAGTGAATTCTCAAGGTGCATTTTAAACTGCATATTAAGAATGGGTATTAAATCATCATTCGGGAGGTCGATGAAAATAAAAGCCTAGATAAGAGAGTATTCTTCCTAGGATTAAAACTTCTTTGTTTGCCCTCTTTTAATGTATTTTTATTTTGAGAAAGGCTATATTAGTGCCTAATACTGACTAACATTAGTGTTATTATACATTCGAAGACAAATTTAGCCCAGACAGAAAGGTTTTCCTTTTCTGAAAATTAAAAATATTCTCATGTTTAGTTTTTAAAGATCAAAAATAAGAGTTGAGAGAAATATTGACATGAACTTTTATACACAGGTTTTGTAGCTTTTATAATTTTAATTTTAAGGTCAGTGATTTGACAGCACTGCCTTTTTAGATGTAATTTATTTTACTGAGTATGAATGAACATCTATTTAACACCAAAGGTGAGAGACACATTTTTAATGTAATGCTAAACTTATCAGGATTTTTATATCTCACTGCAAACTTGACACCAGGCAAATTTCCCAAGTGGGTGCAAAATAAATATAAATGATTTTCATAATGAAGCTGAACATTTTTACATTTCTTAGAATTTTTCAATTTATAGGTGGCTATTTTTAAGTGCAAAATATTTATAGGTGATTATTTTTAAGTTCAAAATGGTTACAACTGCACAAATAATATATGATGCTTACAATGTAGTAAAACAAAACCATTAAAATTTTCAGAGTAGAGATATGCTCCTTACCAGAATGGAGAATTTTTTCAAAAAGCCTTCTTGAACATTTTTTTCTACTTTACTTTCAATAGAATTGATTTTGCTAACTTTCATTGTCTCCCTACTGAAATTGACAAACTTTCTGTGAAGGCTTTATTTATTCTCCCTTGTGCACATCTTATATTCCTGAAACATTTGTGGGATTTTCTGCAGTCATGTGTCAACAGGTGAGATGGTGCCACAAAGAACGGTGAGGATTTTTTTGGGTTACTGTCTTCTGTAGGACAGCAATGCTTGAGGTTTGAGCCCTAAGTCCCAGATTTGCATACCACACCGTTCATTCTCTTTGAAGAAGTACAGTGTAGCAAACTGTTTCTGTCAAATGGAAATATTTCTCCTCTTCATTTTCAAGCAGCAGGTAGAGTGTTTCCCTTAAAACTGATCTGTCCCTCACTGCCCCTGCCCCCTGAGATAGTAACAATTAATTGTGGAGATATTTGCAGCATAGCATCAGTTTCAAAAGGGCGTTCTGAATTTTAAAGCAATTATCATTTTTTACATTGCTGTTGTACAGAATTGGAAAGAACCGACCTCTTAGGCTGCATATCCTGAAGCAGCTGGGTGAAGGGGGAGAAGAAGGAAAGCTTTCCTCAGTCCTGGGACCCCTCTATGTAAACAACATCCTTTGTAGCATGCCCAGCTTACTCTCTTGACATTTTTTTTTTTGTGATACCCTTATGTGACAAGCAAAGAATTGGGTGGGGAGATCCAGCTAGTTTAGTGTAACAGGATTTTTGACCCTAATGCTTCCACAGTGGTGAATGTTTAACCCCAAGAATATCTGCAGCTGCTAAATATGTGTATTTATAGAAAATGAAACAACAGCAACTGGTTAGGTCAGGAACTCGGCATCTGTGATTTGGCTGTAAAGACTTTAATATGCACACTCCATCCGTTCTACCTCTCTTCCTTTTCCCTTCTTCCCCCAAAATTAATTGCATTTCTAGCTAATAAGGTTTAGTTGCAGAGGCACCTGACTCCTTCAAACCTTTTGGACACAATACAAAAGTCCAGTAGTAGACATTACAGGATTAAATCCATTGTAACATTCTAAAAATCAATTCATCTGTTCCTAATAGTGTTTCAATAGTATCCTAGTAACCTTTTCTGTGAAGCTTCATATGGTCTGTATTTGCAAACACTATTAAAAAAGGCCTTCTTGCTTTCAGAAAAAAAAAAAGAAAAAAAAGCTAAATCTCTTCACTGAGCTGCTGGAGAGGTGCAGACTCCAATGTGGGCAAGTGTATTTGCCAACATGCCATATGGGAGCCATGGTTGGGACTTTTTTTTTTCTAGAATAATTAAATGTTGATGGCAGAGTTCAAATGGATCATTAAAATTCAAAAGTGTAAGAAACAGATTTTTTCTTATGTTGCTGAACGCTCCAGAGGGCTGAATAGCTAGCAGAAGTGAGGCAGGCTGCAGCAGTGATCAGCGTGTGCTGTGATGGTACTAATTTGATCATAATATAGTCATCTCTGAAGATTACAGCTATTCAATTAAATATTCTAATTAACCTGAAGTATTAGGCAAATGATACTAATTACAAATATTCTCCTGAGATTCACAGCAATGAAAATCCCACTTGCAACTGATACTTCTAGCCAATGTTTCGTAACACAATGTCCTATATCATAGGCTTTCAGAATATTAAAATGCAGTTAATTTGCCTAAACCTCATTTGTTTAATGGCATTAGCATTTTGTTTGAAATTGTAATAAACGTACATCCCGCTTTCAAGTAAAATTTAAAATGAGTGTACTCTTGGGGTAACTTAAGATTCCTGTTTACAGACCTAGCACTTTATTCAGTAAGCGGAACAGTTTGAGCTTAACTTTCAGCCATTAAACATATTGAAATTGTTTAAAAATGCTAATAATTTGTCTTTTCAAATAAGAAAAAAAAAAGGATATTTTGCAGTAAAATTTCATGATGTTACCCATGTGACCAGTTTCCTACTGTGAGGGCCCCAATGCTTGAACTTGCCTTGTAGTTTTTTAGTAGAATGTTTGTCTTTTGTAGGTTGTTGGTTTCTGTTTGCTTTTTTAACTCCCTCTCCAGACAAAGCCACAGGGACATTCTTTCTTCATTTTCTGCCTTTATCTCAATACTCCCTTTCACACTGCCTGGACTCCAGGTTGGGGGTGCCATGGCTTTTGGGGCTCTGATTCTTGCATGGTGCTCTTGCACACCTTGCACCCGAGGGCTCTTCTCATTTGCAGGGACAGCCCAGCTGCTTTACCTATTGCTGCACTGAGAACGTAGCCTGCTTGTCTGTATGAATTAGGCAGAATGTTACTTGGAAAATACAGCACGAGGTAGATCTCTTGGCTAAAATAAAAACACAAGCCCCCCCACCCCCCCACCCCACCCTGCCAAAAAAACCTCAAAACCACACACACACACAACAAAAACAAAACAAAACACAAAAAAAAAAACAAACCCCAGGCTCCTGACCACCTTCTGTAGTGAGTTTTGTTTGCTTGCTTGTTTTGCCATGGCATGAATGGGGAAGACAGACATTACCCACCAACATAAGTGGCTACTTAAAAAATAATCAGTTTGTAGCAGTTACAGAAACAGAACAGACAGCAGGTTTCAAGTGCTGTTTATGATCCTCTTTTGTGCCCATCACTTTGTTAGAAGGCTAAAGGAATGGAAATGTTTCTGGCTTTCCACATATTGCCTGTTGATATGCATATAGCCTTTCAAGTAAACAGATCACAAAAAAAATGCTTCCTAGTTTCAGTGTTATATTATATTATTATATTATTATTTATACTGTTGAAAAGATTTATAAAAGTTTAACTGATTTGACCGATATCTTCCTGTGATTATATTCCCCTTCCTCAGATCCTAATGTACTTGTCTGAAAGGGAGTAAAAATGCTAATCCTCTACCTGGTACTTTAGCCTGTGAGGGCTAAAAGCAAATGAATGAAAAGATTTTCAGAATTTCAGGATTTTGAGAGTCACACTGTTGAACTACAGCAGTGCAAACAGAGCTAAGGCAATTTTACAGTATGAGTGACTGTAATTTTCATTTTGCAATTTACCAAAGTATAGTTCAGTGTTTGTACTGGAAACACTGGAAGAATTTGCAGCCGAGCAGACCTTCCCAGGACAGTTCCCAAGATATAAAGAAATGCAAGTAGCACTTCTCTTCAGATCTCAGAAAATTTAGAACAATTTGCATCTGAAACACACTGAAATCATTGGACCTAAACTTGTAGAAGAGGGAGACTGCAGAGATGGCATCATGCTGCCATATGACCTTTCACGGAGCAGGAAGGAGACTCAAGGGAGCACGTAGTCAACTTGGGATAAAAGAAAATCCTGGGCAGACTGCGTGCAGTCCTTGAGAAACAAGTCAGAACTGCGGGTTTTGTTTGGTTGCTCGATTTTGATGCTTTTATTTGGTTGATTAATTTTAACCCTTACATAGCTGTTCTCCCTTTTGTGCTGTTGAAGAGCTTGTTGAAATGATTAAATTTCCCTGTCTTTCCTTACAGAATTAATTGAGGGCTTATAACACCTTATTCTGACTTGGAATCAGCTGATAGCTTGCAACTCTACTGAGGTCAAGCACATGCATTAGTATGCACTTTGATTCTGGAAGAACACATAAAATGCATTTAAGAAATTTGTATTAACTCAGATCCATACAGCAGAAATCTCTGTTTAGAAGCATACTTCTACTGGACTGAGCTTAAGAAAGTTTTGGACAGGCTTATAGAGGTGTAAAAGGAACAGAGAAGAGTCAAGTAGAATTATATGCTTATCTGCTCCCCTTCCTGCTGTGTGCCATGGAGAACTGGACACATGCACTGACATGGAGCAGCAGCAGAGAGAAGAGTGTGACTCTCTGGGAGTGAAGCATGGCACAGCATGTACAGCTGACTCCTCTCACTGAGCCTGCTCAAAAGGGACAGGGAATTGAAAATGATGGGCCAGCCCAGAGATTGCAGGAAAGGTGTTTTCCTGGTCCAGGTCCCCATTTTGGCTATTAATCTCAGCCCCCATTTAAATTCACAGTAAAACTCTGAGATGAGCAAAGCCAAACAAGCAAACAAAAGGCAATTACCAAGGGAAAGCTAAGGAAAAAAAAAATTAAACCCACAAAAAAAAAAAAAAAATGAGGAAAGAGACAGAAAAAGCAGGGAAGGAGGGAGTGGAGCTGTACAGTGTGCATGTTTATCTCATCCAAAGTCCTGCAGGAACTAGCTGCAGCTCTCTAGAGAATCACTGAATTGCAATGAAGAAATGAGCACATTCCACTACCATATTAGTCCCTGAACAAAGTGATTATGAATAAAATACTGCTTAAATATATGCCTTAAAGAGAATATGTTCACATTTATGTGTAGTGCAAGTGACCAAAATGACATGGTCTTTATTTATGTGGGGAGTTAATGCAGTGATCTATAGGTACAACCTTGTGGGGCAGTGAATCTACTAGAGTGATTTACTTTTATAAAAGAAATGAATACACTGATGTAATAAAATTGTCATGTACTGAATTGATCTCCTTGCTGCAGAGTAAGTGAGGAGGAACCAAAATTTATATGAAATAAATATAAGGGAATAATAACTGAACAAGAGTTTATATGAGAGGAAAAGGAACATATTTACAAAGGAAATAAATACAGTGAAATGATATGGGTTCATGAGGGAAGGACATTTAAAGGAATGATTTCCAACCAGGAAATCCAAAATTTCCAACCAGAACCAGGAAGCTTGGTAGGTCATGCTTTGTAAAGTAGGACACATGGAGCAGTGCAGAAAATATAATGGCAGGAAACACATTATTAATTTTTGCTGACCACAAATATGATATAGCAAAGATGTGCTTATCTGCAGAGCTTGGTGGAATCACAGTCAGGGAAAGAAATGACAATGATATGAAAATGAAGGGCTGGCCCAACATGAAAGAGACGTGAAACAAATTTGAACTGCTCTGTGGAACCTGCAGGGCATGTGGGCTATCACCAGTAAAGGTTGTCAGAAAAATTTCCTCAGTCCAGCTGGTGCAGATACTGGGGTTTGCCCCAAATCATCCACTGGATAATAAAACCAAATATCTACTACAAAAATGTATGGGTGATGACAGTTATAATGAAGGCAGGGTATAAAACTAAATGAAATGGAGAGTAAGGAATGAGCCAATCTGGGAACTTGTTGGTTTTCTACATGTAGCCAAAGGACTGCTTAAATCAGTGACCTGGATGATTAAGCCTTATCATCAGACTGGCTTTATATTAAGTCAGACTACAATCAGTCTACAACAGTAGTTCTAAGGTAAACAATGCCATAAAAGTAAAAGACAGTTCTATACAAAAGCTTGATTTCTTGGTTTGACGCAGAGATCACCTGTGTGGGAGGGGTGTGGATACTGTGGTCTGTACTATGCTGAAGGTTGGGCCATTGGAGCTAGTGCTCTGCCTTAGCCTTATACTCTTAAGTCAGACCCAGTCCTTTCTCGGTTCCAGTCAGAAGAGATGGAGAAAGAGGGTAAAATATATGAGGAAAAAAAAAAATCTCTGCTTGTGAAACACTCATCCGTATCTTCATTCCTGATCCCATCAGAAGCCATTCTAAGGAAGTGAGGGTAGTCCCCAAATGCCCTCACCCTTGTCAGTTCTGGTGTTGACCCAAAACAGAATAAAGAAATAAGCAACGTGCCTGTTTGCCGTATTCTAGGTGAGAAAGCTCATAGACAGCAGGACCAAGCACAGTCAGGTTTTGATGCATCTGTCCCACAGACTCACTCCAGTAATAGACATGGAGAAGTATTCAAAAGTCTTATTATCTTTACCCATAAATTCTCTGTTGTCTTCCATCCCCAGACAGAGCTCCATGCACTCCAGCAGCTCTCTCACCTAAAGGAAGATTCCTTCTCCTCGTAAAATAGCTTGGGCTGGAAAGGACCTTAAAGCTTATCTAATTCCAGCCCTCCTGACATGATCACAGAAACTTTCCACTAAACCACATTTCTCGAAGGCTGACCCACCCTGGCCTTCCCAACTTCCCATCCTGAATCCTGTCCTTCCTCAAAAGCCTGTATGCCCCCCATTATGACACTCCAGTCATGGGGGCCAGCCCACCACATCTCTGTGATTCCCGGAGGATCACCGCACTGCCACTGCACAAATTCATCATGTTTATTGCCCACACTGCACACATTAGTATACAGTTTTCCTCTTCAGAAATCAGATACAGAGGATACACAGAAGATAGCTAGAGGATGCTTGATGTAAATAGGTAGTCTAAATAAAAAGAGTGACAATCAGCATAGAAATTGCAATGTAATGCAACTATGTGCTTTTAGAGTAAAATACGACAAAGAATGAAAATGCATTTCACTAAATGGAAAATGGTAGCTCTAAAATTACATACCTTTGTAAGAAGCCATGTTAAACTATAGTTAATCTTTCTACCCCACCCTAAATCTAAATTTTAACCTTTTATGTCTGTTTGAGGACATTTGTGTTATCATATGAGTAAATAAGTGAGGTCTTTCCTTATTCTGTAAATTCAATATGATTTAGTGCTTTGAAATACTATAGCACTGTAACGTGAATAAGTGAAACCATTCAGAAGGGAAAACCTGGAAAGCTGTGCCACAGACATTATTGGCAGTGTTAAATTCTCCCCCCAAAAAAATCAAAGGTTAACTCGTCCTTTCTCCTGGCACTACAGCCTTTGCAGAGCAACAAAGCAATGGAAAGAATTTCCTGGGGCATTGAGTCAAGTTTGTACAGATTCATGGAAAAGCATTTCATAAATCCTGTTTATCCAGATGAAGGTTTTATATGTGTATGCCCTGGGTGTATTGCATGCCCTGCTCCTGTTGGAAGGCTGTTAGGGAACAGTGACCCAGAGCATCTTCAGTAGTTGTCAGAGACTGATCCAGATCACACATCTGAGATGACAGTTTGGATTTAGATATCAGACAAGTTCTAGAGGTGCTAAACCCAGGGGATCCAAAGCCACAATAAGCCCTTTGGTAAATTCCGATTCTGTTTCAAACCCCTTTTCTAAATTTTGGAGCAACCCAAAGTAGGATTATGGGCAGCCACCCATCTCTTGATCAATGCAGGCTTAAATGAATGTTTTGTGGAATAGTTTCATTGTGGTGTTAGGAGAGATTGCTTGTCAAGAGATAACTCTTTAAAAAGAAATGAAGCTAATGGAAAAATCAGGCATTCTTGATAGCTTTACTTGATTCTTTAGCATGTGAAATGTTTATGGGAACCATTCTGCACAGCATCTTTCCCTTTATCTGCAAATAGCTGCAGCTTTATCAATTTTATTTTCAACTTTTTCTAAATTCCCCTAAAATTTCTAATTACCTTTTTTCAAATCATAGTGTTCTCTCTCTGATGCCACTCCAGTGACCATCAGGAGTTACTATCATAACTTTGCTTCCTAGAATGGCAGTGTTTTGCCAAACAGGCCAGCCAAATTGTCGCCTCTGATGATTTTTGGCAGTGAGTTATCAGTCTGTAGGGTCACAAAACTAGCACATGCATAACTAAATTTGTCTAAGGGAAAAATACAGCATTCAAATAACACTTTCAACCCACATATCATGAATTTTTAATATTATCACACTGCTTGCAGCTTCCAAATACCTGCTACAGCCAGAAATTCAGGGATTTTTACCCAAAGTGAACTAGACCTCTATACCACCTCATTTTAGTACTAACATACGCCCTCTTAAAATGTTTATATGTGATTCATAAAGAGTATACTTATTCCATTGTGCATACAGGCACATATGAATTTGGGTGCACATACATATAACTTCTGTGTGTGTGTGTGTGAGAATATTTAGCTATATACCTCCATCACAGTAATTTAAGGCTATGTATCTTTTTTCTAGAAAAAGAAACCTTATAAACAGTCTATTACCTATCTGGATGCTCACATCTAGCAGAGGTCCCGGAATTATGTAACTATTTTGAAAACACACTCCAGTCCTCTAAAATAACAACTGTGCAACCGATGCAAGGAAAATAATTCTACTCAGAATAAAACCAGTATGAAATCAGGCAAGTGTGAACGCCTGCAAAGTAACTATTTTGTTACATCTTTTTATGACATAAGTATATTGATCTGAAAGACACTCATCCAGAACCACAACCTTTTCTACCCAAAGAAAAAAAAAAACTGTATAATCTTTTCAATCACTTGATATTCATGGTCTTACTCAAAGGTCTCTGAATATGTCATGTGTGTAATACCAATGCAAAATTTGGCACTACAGTCACTACCAGCAATATGTTTCAATAAGGTAATTTTCTTGCTGCCTAAGAACATCAGCAGGGTGCAATCCTGAACAAAAACAGACTATGACATCTTATTCAAGCATACCTCTGGAGGACAAAACTATACTTTATTAAAGGAAAATGGGATTTCAGGATTGTTTTGACAAGCGGTAAAAGCATGTACCTCACTTTACATACAGTAGAGAGTTTTAAATTCAAAGTGCTTGTGTAGCCATCATTAAGTAAAGGCTGGAAGAAAAATAATGCCATTGTAACTGGGTTATGCAAATATACAAATGAAGCATTGCAATCTATATTGTATAAATTTTTGTATTGGGCTACATGATAAGAAACTGAGATGTAAAATATAATTTTCCCTCTTTTATCTGTAAAGAAATCCTTTTATTTATATTTAAGAAGGAAAAACACGTTTATTCTTTGTATAGTTAGCATATAAACCCTTTTTAATGTCAGTTATGAGCATTCATTTCCACCAAGCATATTTGGTTTTCTCTTTTTTTATATATATTTTACATTAAAGTCTTTCCTTTATTGTGTTCCCCACCACTTTCACAAGTTATTATTAAAGAAAGGGGGCACAGTCCAAATGATGCTTTAAAAAAAAGCCTCAAAATGTATTTATAAAGTATATACATTTCTAGTGTTGGATTCTTCTAAGAATATTAAGATACTATGTCAGATACTGAATAGTGCTGAACACGTCTCTTGTGAGAAACAAAGAACGTGGTGGTGAGAGATTCTAAAATAATAGATTTTTGTCATGATTTCAGAACTAATAGAATCAGTCCTTAGGACCACCTGCTTTCCTCTAGGGTCATGTTTATGTTTACACTTTTAAGTGGTTTGTGACCATGTGTAAAATCTGTTCCTAAACTTGAAAAACACTGCTACAGTGCTTTGTGCATTAAAAACATATTGATATGGAGAGCATGAATTGAGCAGTTTGGCAAGATTGCAAACTAAGAGGAGGCTGTGTCATTATAGCTCTAAGTGAAAACATCCAAGAAAAAAAGTCACTGATACTCCCTAACATTTATACCATAAATTATCACCAGATTTGTTGTCATTTGTTTATCTGAAAACAGATTTATGCTCTGTTACTTGAAATCTGTGATGTTTTGTTGCCCAAAAGCAAGCACATTCAGAATAGTATGCAAGATGACAACCATCTCTTCTGGTAATCCACTGTTAGAGTGGATGTAGTACAAGACTGAGCATACTTAATATACACAGTGCCAAGGTTATTTGGAAGATCTTAGCCTAATTTATTTGACTAATAACACTATTAAGAAGCTAATAGGGCGATTTTAACCAAACTGAAATCTTCAAGTTATACAGCTTACCTCAATTATCACCTCTGTCAGATGAGAAATTATTGATGGCTGCTTTGGACTAATCTCCTTGAGATCCATAGTACACTTTATTACTGCTGTTTCTACATATTCAAAATGCTCATCACTGCAAAGGGAAAATGTCATCGGCAAACTGAAGGCTTGACAGCAGGACTGAAAGGCTAAAACTGGACTGAAAAAGCACTGAAGGCATGCTAAAAGAAATTACAGTCATGGATACTTCAGCATAGCTGTTGCTGTTGAGGTGAGTGGTGTTGGACTAAGAACAGTTGGTAAACTGGTTTATTTTCATTTTAATTTTCTTTCCTTCAAAAGAAACACTTTTAAAAATTTTTATTTTTAAAGATACTAAACTCAGCTATAATTTATAGCTAATTTAAAGTTATAAGACTATTTATGGATAGACTGCTGAAGAAAAGAATGAGTATTTTTACTCTTTGGAGTTAGGTAAAACCTTTGCGGACATCCCTTTAGTGGCCATGTTTGAGTAGCTACAGCCAGCTGGTTTGCTAAAGGCAATTTACTGACAGAAATATTTTGGTTTATGGTTTATTTTTTTAATATCAAATTGTATTGTCATTTTATCTGCTTTCACTGTTGGTTATTCCACTAGACACTTGGACATCACTCCCTCCCCAAGACTAAAAAACACTGTATGTTCACAGTCAGGTACTACTGAAAAGGTTGAGGAGAAATGTCACATCCTCATTGTCTCTGTGCTTTTTATCCATTTTTATGACCTCCCATCCAGACTCACTTGGTACCTTACTTTAAGTGTGGTGTCTTCCTCTTCAAGTTAGTAACCAAACTATTTAGTAATCATTGTTCTTGCTAAATTCTGGCATTCTACAGTAGAGATTCATGATACTTCCAAATATTTGACAGGCATATTTGAATTATGTACTGGGGAAGTGAATTGAGAAGGCTCTCAAAATTATCAAATGACAGAAATTAGCACATGAAAAAAAAAAGTTATATATATATATAAATATATATATTTACATATGTGCACATATACAGGTAAAGTCCAGTGTCTGGTATCTTGTATATGAATAAAATATATTTTTCTATGACAAACATAGCTCTACTTAACTGCATACTTAAACATTAGAGAGGAAATTACTGTCTTGACCTCTAGGAATCAACCATGCTTGTGTTGAAATATAAGGATTTATAACCTTGGCATTTCTGTATTTGAAATAATGAAACCAAAGTGGTCACTGTACATTCATATAAATGCCCGGAATAATATAACTTTATTTTCACCTATCTTTTAATATTGACCTATATTGTGCAGTTTATAGCGACCCTTTTATTGCATAAACTTCCAAAAGGAGGAATAAACAGCCAAAACAAATAAACCCTCTGCAGATTAATGATGGAGATCTTTTTTATGGTCTTTGAAAGAGCACAGCACACATATATGGACTGTAATGTAAACGAGTTTGTAGGGTAGAAGGTGAATATATTTGATGGGGTGGGAAATGGGTAAGGAAATACACATCGCATTTTCCAGCCACCAAGAGTTTAGCAGTCTTACCATTTTCAATTATCAAAATCTTGAATCTCATCTTTCTGTTTTTATCTCAATGTAATGCAGTGTGCAATTTAAATATAAAGCAAAACCTTACTTGACATGTATGATAAGACAATATTTCATTTTGTTTTTCAAGGCCCAAAATTTAAGGCCTAGTGATGCCTATGAAGGGAAGGGGTGGGGTGGAAAGGAGAGGAGAAACAAATACACCAAAAACCAGAAGGCTAAAGCGAAGTTCACTAAGAGGTATGAACAGAGTAGTAGCAGTAAGCAAGAAGTTAGAACCAGTGAAAAAGTTGTGCAGGACTGAGCAAAGAAGGGTTAGACTTGAAGAGAAGGAGTGCTAGCAGAGGTTAGTCTCAGCACTATGAATTCACTCCTGTGTGATTCCTGTCATGCTATTCTGTGTAGAGGAGCACCACTGCAATAAAACAGAAACCTGATGCATCAACAATTCTGCCTCCAGCTGAAGAAATAAAATAATCTGCACTATCTGGCTAACCTCTCAGGCTGAAACAAAGGTAATCCATGAAGTTTACAAGTTTATTCACTATGTGTGAACCTAAATGTTTACCTCATTCTTTCAGAGCTAGGGCTTATTGAAGGATATATATTTGGAATATCTTGACAAATATCTAAAGGTACTACCTGTATATATTTTTTACCAGAAAATTTGGAAAACTTACAATCCATTCAAAATTTTTCTGCATATTATCCTTCTCTCCTAGCTCTCAGAAATTCTAACAAAACCCTAATTTTCATGTCAACTTAATCCTGAGGTATTGCATGGTACTTCTCATGGACTGTAGAAAAGCCAGGTCTCGTTAGAGGTATAATCCTGAAGTGTATGATACAGTACAATAGTGTTGCTCACGGATTCTGAGTAGAATACATAGCCAAAACTTTTCTAGAACAAAAGATGGCCTAATCTTAACGTCCATATTTTTATTTAGGTCAACCACTGTAGAGTGACACTCTTAGGAGTTTTCCTACTTCTGCTTGGGATATATATTAGGCACATTACTTTTTCACAGGTCTTAGAGGACAGTTTCTGGAAGAAAAATCTCTGAATAGGCTCAAGTATTGTCACTGATTTTGAGTAATCAAAAATAAATATTAAAAAATGCAAGCACTGTGAAAGAATTAATGTGATCACCAACTTAAGTGTTATGCTGGTGGAAAGGCAAGAGCTCAGCCTAACTCACATATGGAAAATAGCTTGGAGATGAAAGCAAACCTGTGTGGTCCAAGCTGTCTATAAGCTACTTTATGTAGAAATCTCATAGCTCTCACATATTTAATACAGCTCCACAAGGATTGTATTATAGGCTCCAAGAGATTCAGATAATTAAGAGCCTTTGTTTACAGCAGGCATGCAGGGGATTGCATTCCACCAGAACCTACCAAAACACACGGATTTTTAAAGTTGGGAGAAACCTCTACTCCTTTAATTTAGGCATTGCTTCCTCCCACTGATGTCAAAAATCTTAGTTTTATTATTGTTAGTTATTAGAAGGATAATTAAAATTACCTTGTGACATTTGATGCAATTGCCCTTTCTAAATTGAGTATATTTCCACTGAATTAGATCTTGTCTCTACTTAGAAGCCAAATAATAGACCATTCTTATACCCCATGGCTAAAAAAGACATACCATACACATACTTCTTACCTAATTCTTACAGTCATTTTTCCTCAAGGTTTTTGGTTAATATTTTTCACTTTCAAATTTGTGAATGGGACTTGGCTAATAATCTTGTTTCTTTGATATTTTCATCTCAATTTCTTGAAGCATGTGTTTTAGATATTCCAGAGATGGCTGAGATAAGTATCCCAGCTTCTGAATGTTCATCCAGAGGGTTCAAAATAAAAAATGGTGGTTATTACTGGGAAATGTGCTTCCATATAAATGCTATTCTCTAAGAATAGCTATAGCCGTTGCATCACTCTGTGTCACAGAAGCATCAGGCTGGGTAGCAGAAAGAATTACTTGACCTGCTGATTCATAATTTTATGGCTTTGTCTTAGAAATATAGAAGATATTTATATATTCTGATGTATATGTATTTTCTTTCTTCTTCATCACAGCCCAAAAATACCCTGTGTTTATGCTGCATACCAACAAAAGAGTCAGGGCAAAGGTAACCTGTCTAAAAAAGGATAAATACAAATAGTCAAGAAGTAGCTCAGAAGAAAAGATGTCCTTTGAGCTGGTCAAGGATAAATTAAAATTAATAATTTGCAGTGTAGACCACTGTGTGTCTTTGGTGAAAACCTTGTTGTTGGTGGTGATATCAGAACAGTTAAGCCTATAGTTTACTAGGTTAAATAAACCAAATATTATTTATTTGTTTCTGCTTTTTGCTTGACTTTTCATTCCCGCACTCATCTTTCATATGTTTTATTGGCAATTTATAGAGTCAGCAGAAGACACCAAAGCCTTAGCAACAAGATCTTCTGATGTACAAACAAAATGCATTTAATTTGACTCAGTGTATTACAAGCATTATAATCCCTCTTCTGATTTCAACATGATCGACTAATCTCATCTGCTCAGAGGGATAAGCCTTGTCTCAGCCATGATGACAGGCTTAGAGAATGATAAAAATTAGGGCATTCTCACAGATTATATACTGTAACAACAGATAAGGCTTATGAATAAAGAATTGACTACAGGTGGTTATTTGTAGAAATGTACTAGATTAAGGGGTTAATGTTAGAGAAGTACAATGTCATTTGTAGTTAAATCATAGATACACACAAGTGTGGGAAAATCTTTCTCGCCTGTGTAAACATCAGGGGAGATGAAGCAAATTTCATAGCTCGTTTCACAAGCAGTCAGAATGAGCAAGTACGTTCTCAAAAAAGGGATAACCCTAATTTGCACTCTAGAAGTTCAGTTTGGTAACTCCTTGTCTTGGGCAAAACAGAGAGGCAAAAGAAATCTCCCGAGACGAGACAGCAAGTATTACTCTGTATTTCTGTAACTGTCTGGAACGCTTCAGCTTAGTCCCAGGTAAATTCAGTACTTATGATTCTTCTGTTTTGGATTTGGAAAGAACATATGGTACAGCAATAATGGAAGAAGTGCGTGAGGCAAGGGGTAAGCTCCCTGACCGTTGAGCAAGACCGCTAGATACACACATCTTACCAGCAAATGCTAGCCTTGGGTGATTAAACCTCGGTGCATTGCTGTGAAAAAAGTAATGAAACCCATATAGTAACAATGCAGGAAATGCAATTACACGCCATCTGCATGCTAGATTCACATTCAATCTTCCTGGGAAAAAAAATCTCAAAACAAACCTGACATGCTTCTTCAATCTGTTAAGCTTAAGTAAATGAAAGAACAAAATAAGCAACCATTATTTTTCTAACACTTTTTATCCTTGTTTTGAAAAGCACTTCTCATATAACATATTAATATCATGTGATGTGAACTGATCTGCAGACACTTAACAGAAACATCTGTGGAGCAAAGGATTATGTTATCACAATGTGACACACATTACCTCAAATAATTACTTTATTAATATTAATAACTGATATAGTAAAACTAACTATGTAATTAAACACTATACATATACAATATAGGGCAAATAATTATTATCTCTACCTTTCTTAATTATTATTACTTACCATGTATTCTAATCTTTTTTTTAACCTCCTAAATAAGCAAACAAACAAAAGATCTTGCTTCTGGCCTTCACTTTATTTAATTGAGAAGTGGTTATTTATTTTTTTGGATTTTTTTTTGACTCTGCATTCTAAATACCTCAAGAAAGAAGAGTCATATTTAATACTTATTTAATACCCAGTCATTGCTGAAATTAATAGGCGGCTACATTCCTGGATACTTTTTTTTTTTTTTACAAAGTTAATTATCAGAATATTTAAAAGCAATAAATTAATGAATAGGACTGAATTAGGTCTCAGAATGAAGCACCAAGGAAACAAGTGGCTGTACCTTGCAAAATAACAAAGATAATACGAATTTGCAAGAATATTGTTCCACTCCCATAATCTACTATGAGTAGATTTAGAGATAGGGGCTGGCATTATTAAGAGTTTAAGTTTAAACCACTTGAACTTAATGCAAACTGAATGAGCAAGCTGGAGAGACCAAATATCCGTTTTGTTTCCATAGGAACTCCTCCCACGGAAATCTGCCACCAAATGCTTGTTGGCAAGTAGAAATGCTCCCAAAGAGCATGTCTGGCAGCACGCACACCCGCAGTTCCCCTGTTGCTACCTTTTCTCTCACCATCAGGCATGTGCAAACCAGCCTGTGAACAGCCTCGGAGAAGCGATGCCCCAGACAGCAACAGACATGTCAGTTCAACCAAGTAGGTGTGCCTCTTATCCAAAGTAATTGATATGTACTGCTGGGAATGTGCTCCCCAGCAATCATCCTGCTTAAAATGTGCATGTCGTCTTTCTAGGATGCCAATTAAGTGCATCCTTCTGCAGTTGCTGACACTAGATTAAACCTTACGGTTTAAACAAACATTAGAACTGCATAAACCAGAAACAGCATGACAAGTCTGACATTTTCCTGGCTCCTATGGCATTGCAGTGCTGTGCCACGATGCAAAGGCATGATGCAGCATTTTGCTAAAGGACATCTTCTCTGGTTAAGTGTCATGTACATTGACACCGCATGAACAATGCAGTCTCCTGATCTGGAAATACATGAAAAGACTTTTTTTTTAAATAATGATAAAAATGAAATTTAAAAAGAGAATTGAGTCTGCAAATTGATGATAATATGGTAAGGAAGGTTTTTAGAAAATACCTAACTGGTTTCAAAAATTTAACTCACCTACAAGCATAGAGTTCACCTAACTGGGTGAGAACATGACACTAGAGGCAATATGATAATGAATCAATATCAAGTATTAAAGAAGTAAAAAAAATCAAAAGCATCATTTTCAAAGAAAGTTTGGAAGAACTTGCCAAAATCTGAAGTCTGAGGGAAAAAAAAAAAATGAGGAGCATCGGTATGGTTTTAATAGAGTTTTGGTTAAATGGATTAAAAACCTGTGGTTGAAAGTGTATCACCCGTAGTACATCAATAACATCTGTTTCTGCTAACTCTGGTATATAAAAGTCTTGCCACTTTGCAATTGCAAAAGAAAATAATGAGTCTTAAAGTAAGTGTTAAGAACTAGTTTATAACAGAGGTGACAGTCCCAGGCAGCTGCTGCTTCTAGTGCTCTGTCAGAAATTTTGTAGATGTGCCTGCTTTTTGACTCATGGATTGAGAGCAGCCCCTAGAAGCTGAAGGATTGCAAATACAGGAATGTCTTGGGGTCTTATCTTTGGATCTAAGTGAGAATGGAAAGCACAACAGCTCTTCAGACTGCAGAGGTTGATTTAAGACACTTCTGTCCACTCAGATTCCCGAGATCTTTCTCCAACTGTGTATATTTATACTGTGCTGTCAGACACAGCAGGTAGGAGTTTTTGGGGAGAGGGATAGCTTGATCCCATCACCTTTCCTGTAGCTGTCCCTGCTACATCCAATTCAAGAAGATATATATAACTGAGATCTTTGCACTTAAAACCTTTAATATACTCATGACCTTTTGCAAAAATGACCATACGTTCTTCAGGAATGTGCCGGCAATTCAAATCACATCACAACTTAGGAAACTCATTGCAACTATGCCAAAAATCTTATGAATAACCTGATACATTTTAATATGACCATACATAGAAAACATATTCTGCAGAAACACATTTGATTTTCCCGTATCTCAAAAATACACTACAACAACTCAGTTAAAAATTAATTTTTCCCTTCTCCCAATCATTGTGGAATGGAAGGTTGAAACTGAGATTTCTTTTTATCATGTATCACAACATATTATAAGTGCCTCAGAAAGGAAGAGACTAACACAACTGTGAATGTGCAGGAGGTAAATCTAGCTATTGTAGCTTCCCATAACTGCTTTGACTAGTTAAATCTCAAAAGAAGGTAAAAAAAGTTGGGTCATTTTTCAGTAAAATGTATACAGACTTTAAAGATGTAAGACACTTACATAGTCAGACTGCTACAAGCAAGTGCAATTTCAATTCCAAGTCACCTGAAAGCAACTGCATCTGTAGCAGGATAAATTTTTAAGTCCTCCTCTGATCTGTCTTTCCAGTTGTAGCTAATGCCAGGCAAATATCACATGGAGCTCATGTGCAGAGTAAAGGAACATCTGAAATGTGCGTTAGTTCACTGATATCTCCAGTGAAACCTAGACCTAAATATCAGCTACTTCTATGTATGGCTGGTCTTTAAAGTTTGAAAATAAGACATTCCCTGTCTTCCAAGATCTTGCCACAAAGCATCAAACTTCATGTGTAAAGAGAAGATGGCTTGTTATATATCTGAAATTTTTATTCAAGCCCTAAAGACTTTCGTTGAGGGTATAAAATCAGTAAGAATGTCTGTGGGGAATCATCATCTGTTTGTGGCAGGCAAGAAATTCCAAAAATGTTTAGTCTGTTCTGCTCTGTGCTCCTGAAGAAAAGGTTGTATTTCCTTTTTCAGTGCCCATAATCTTTTTAGAACCTTTTCTTTATTGAGCCCATAAACACCACAGTGAAGCTGCAAATCATCATAGTCTGCAAAAACTCCATCAAGGAAGCTGCAGAGTAAATGATGCTGAAAAGTTGATGTTCAGAACAATAGGCAGTTGACTAACTCATGGTAGTATGCATGACAATTGAGGTACTCAAAAATAATGCAGAGGACCATGGATGACATGGTCTCAGTATGATGTGGTCAATGCAAAGGACCAAGATTCAGGAATCTTAAACATATACAAGTTCCCTACCACTGTTCTTCACTAGTCTGGTTCTGTTGACACTGTCTTCTAATTACGCAAGAGCTTTCAAAATGTCTTGTTGACAAAGCCAGTGGCTCTTCTGATTTTTGACAGAAGTTTCCAAGTCTGGAGCAGTCAAATATAAAACTGTATTATAAAGCTAAAATCTTTAGGAAGTTAAGCAAAGAAATGAGAATGATCAGAACAGAAACATTCTCCACTTTGCAAATAACTTGTTTGCCATTCATAATTTCAATGTTTTAACTTTTGAATGATAAGACTAGAAACAAAATTGGCTTTTTTCAGATTCATTGGGTGCTTTGGTATTTATATATCCTTTGTGCAATCTGGTGTTACTTTGGGGATATACTCCATTTTCATTTCAGAGCTTGCAAACATCTTGTTTATTATGCTGGTCAATAACCATAAGAAGCTGCTAGAATTATCCATCTACATATTTTGAATATTAATTTTTTTAATCAAAGATTTAACAACTTTTTTAATAGGTGGACTGAAGCAAATAAAAGAGTGTGATTCTATAAAATAGATGTAAATTATGTCAGCAAATATAGGTTTTATGAAGAGACAAACTTTTTCAGAATTTAATATTTACAGTTTCTAAGTGAGCTGATTTTACATGTTACCACTAAACTTACCAAATTAAACTAGGAATATTCAAGGAATTTAGGTGTCTAATTTCTATTAATATCCCACAATTGATTGACACTTCAGTTTCTAGCTTCCTTAGCAAATCCCATCAATCATCATTAAGTTTTCTTATTATTCTTAGAGTGAACCATGGAAACCACAAACAACCTTTATTTTCATCCATTTTTATTGTATTTTATGACCATTTAATTTCATATTACTAAAATCATGCATGAGTATAAGTCTGTCTGAATGGACATGATTATTAATAGATGACAGAAATAAAAATATAAGTGAAGGAAAACCACTATTAATATGGTTGCTGCTCAGAGCAACAAACGTTTAAAAAGACATAAGAGCCAAGGCACTTACATTGTGCAATATATGTGTTTATAGGTTACAAATTAAATTGCCATCATTTGCCAGCAGTAACTTCATGGTGCTATAGACAATCACCAATTTTCTGAGATAAGGAGCTCATAGAAATTGTTGAGATGCAGCAGTTACTACTATAGTTGGGAGGAAAAAGAAATTCACAAATGGGTGCCATTGATTGTGTGTGGGTGGAGTGTCACGCATAAAATTCAACTGTTTCTTGCAAAAAGATCAAATGAAAGCAATACACAATTCATTTTGTTGGTATTCCAAATAAATACATGGCTCTAGAACATTAGAATCAGAAAAGAAATGTTAATTTCTATCCTAAAACCTTAGTAAGTACTATATCTGATCTCACTAAGGAGATTCACTGAAATATCTCTTTGGATGGAGGCAGAGTTCTTTAATGAATATTTCAGAAACTTGACTGCATCCAGAGAAGATTCTCAAAGTATCATCATACAAAATAAAAGTGACAAACAAAAAGGGGTCTGTTAATTAACATCCTGACCTTGTCAGCTGGAGTACAAGAGGACAATAAAACATAGACCTTGGAGTATAGTAAAATGTTTATCTCATTACTGAACAAAAATATCAACTATAGTTAAGCGGAGACCAAAACAAGAAATGATTATAAAGAGCAGTTGAGAAACAGAAGTGTATGGGACGGCCATTTATGAAAGGTACTGATTAGGGCCATGTTTGAGAATAGTATTTTGTGGTGCCGATTTGGGTCCATAAAGAACTGTTTGTACTGTCAGCTTAGTACCATTTTCAATCACTACCATACAAATAAAATTGTGTAAGAAATTTCTCTTCTGTTAATAACCTTTTGAGATAACTCTTTCTGCTACAGAACTTTTAAACTTTTCAATCTTCCAATTACTACTCCCTCAAGAAGAATATGACAATTTAAACAATTTTTAAACTTTATTGCCAGATGGTATGAACTTTGAGCAATGATGAGAACAGAGCAAAGACCTAAAAATTACCCAAAGCCAACTACATCAACAAAGTTCAAGAAAATAGCAGTACTAGAGTGGAAAAAAGGCTAAAGAGTTATGCCTCTGTTTTTCAGATCATAGTTCTTCCTCATCTTCCTCAATTCTATTTAGCTCTCAAACATGAACATGAATATAACTTTCTTTTTCTCTATATGGATTAGAAATGTGTGCTTCTTGAAAATATTTATTGAGATAAAACATAGAAGAAGCAACTTTTCTCCTACCCAAACAACCCAATGCACAGTAACAGCAAGCACAAAACCCTGTTCATCAAAGCACAATTATTAAATTTTTTGTGGTCATATGATGAGTCAAATGGGCAAAGGAAAGAATAAATGCAAATTCGGAATTTAGAATATAATAATAATCAGCTACACTAAATTATCATAACTATGTGGTTTAACATCAAATAACTGAGTATACCTTGTCAGTACTCAGTGATGGAAACATTGGTCTGGTTGGTTTGATTGGAAGATCAGGGGATCATTCACAGATGTTTTGGGAAAAGGTAGCTACTGTGTGCCTTTGGGACCTGAGCTGTGTGAGGACAATTGCTGCAGCATGTTGGAAATCGTGAAGAACGGGGTCTCTTGGGGGATTTAGCACTGAATTCCAGTTGATCTAAGAAAGTCTACAATTTTTTGGCATGGACTCTCACTCAATGGTAGAAATGAACCTGCAGTCATGAGAGCTGAAGCTGAATTAGCCAAAGTTTCGTGAGGGCATGTCACTGAAGTTTAGTACGACATGTAGACTTACCCAGGAAGCCTTTGAAATAGCCTTCTGTCTGATGGCTTATGTTAGGAAACTTCTCAGACCATGCATGAAACTCAGAAGTCATATGCCAGATTATACAACTGGTAACTAACAAGAGGCAAGAAATCATGCATTTTCAAAAACAAAAATGACATTTAACATTGTATTTCCATTTAGTGCTTTGCTTCAGGTTTCCATGTCACAAGTACTGACACACTTGTTTTCAGTAAGAAGGTTCCCCTAACAGGTCACTTGCAAACTTCTTATGAATTATTTGCTAATTAAAAGCAGCAGATTATAAATTGAATTATTCTGTTATATCTGAATAGTATGGTCTCACATGCCCAATAAATAATTGCACAAAAAAGCTAACTATTTCCAGAGCACAGTAGTGAGTATATGCTTATTGTTGCCCTGTGTACAACAATAACCTGTGTGCTGATTGGCTTTTAAACAACATTAAAAAAAATGAAAACCACACCCAAACAACAACATTAAAAAAATTGCAAACCAAACCCAAACAACCATGGAATATTTACCTCTTGATCTAGACCACAGTTACTTAAATAATCTGATACTAATCAGCACTAAAATATTAATCATACATAAGGCTGAGGTACCTGGTAAAATAGAGTCTTTTAGGTAGTTTCTTTAGAGACGTGTCTCCCATTGAGGTTCATCCTAAAAATCATTCTGGAAAGCCATTCACCTGTGGGAAGAGATGGGGTGGAGTTGAGCTGTGGGCTGTGGGACATATTTGCAGAAGCACATGGCAGCACAAATAAGCACATGGCAGCACAGAGAGGTTTGTTTCTGCCTGACCTTGGGGTGAGGAGGTGTCACAGCAGAGCCCTACGGAGAGGAACCTGCTGGAAGCTGACTGACAGGTGAACAGCGCATGATCTCCCCATAGAAGGACATTGAGAAATCATGTTGCTGACATGGCAACATGGGATAGGTCATGTAGTGAGAATTACCATATAAGGAAATACTGTGCCTTGAAAAGTGTATAAAATCAGCTTGTTTCTTTTGAATAAATGATTCAGATTCCCTGTCAGTCTGAGTCCATGCATCATCAGTTCTTAGTCACCTTAGCTGAAATCCACTAAAATAGGCCAGTATTAAGAAAAGCCATGTTATTTGCCTCTTACTCTTCGCTGAAAAAAAAATCAAAAGTCATCAGTCTCTAAAGAGTAGTAAAACTGTAGTTGTTGAGTGGGCAGGAAGTTGGTATATTTTATTTACCTATAAACCCATTTTGAAATACAGTAGAAAAATATTATTGTTTCCATGGGAGGGAAAACAAGCTGATAGTGCTCACAGGTTTTGGATTTTTATGTCCAGTTTCAATGAGAATTAGATTAAAAAAAAATTTTATTATCAGGTTGAAATCCTTGAAATCCATGAGAAACCAATGGAAGTGTCTGATTCCCATATCGTTCCATGGCTCCAGCCACGTCCTTGAGCACAAGTGGTCCTAGCATATTGATTAGGCCACCAGTGCTGTATCTAAAGAAGGTTACTTAGGTAGTCCACTTAAACTACATGATCACTTTTATATCAAAATACATAATGAACAAAAAATAATAAGGCTGGATTCATTTAAAAAAAATAAACCCCACCACACCTCTATTGTTTTAATTAATATGTATGAATACAGGGTAGTATTTTGGAAGAAGGGCTATATTCTTAATTTCAACTGTGGGATTTATTTTTTTTTAAGAAAGTGTTACTTCTATAACAGAGAAAAAAAAGAAGTGTCTTTCCCTCAGCTCCCCCACCCCAGTGTGACTTTTAAAGCTTCAAAATGTGTCACATTAAGACCTTGGAGATGGAAATTCAATGTTTATCCACAGGGCATGTTCAGCATTGCCAACGGCTGTGAAACTTTTCCCAAACAATGTTCCTCAAGGATGACTTGAAAGGACCACAATTAGGGGCAGGAGAATAGTTTAATTTCCATGCCCATTCAATCCTTGACTTCTCTGCTGAGCCTGCCAACTATTGCCAATTGCAATGGTGGATTTTGTGACATGGACACTTGTCCACTAAGAACTGGACTGGAGCTGCAATCCAATGTAATTATTTTCAGTCACTATTGACCTACAAGAAGTTTCAAACAAGGAAATGTTGAAGTTTTTCTGCTCTTACCAGCTTCTTCAAACAATGTTCCCACTGCAGCAGTGATTGCTGAAGTGTTCTCTGGCAACTTCAAAACATTTTTATAATTTTTTAATTTTTAACCCTCTTCTCTGTTTAATTAGATTACCAGCTAGAAAAAAACCCCAAAACTATAAAACCCCTTTCAAACATCTATAAAAAATTAATCTTTAAACATTCAAATATTTTTTTAAAAAAGTTTAAAAGCCCCTGATTTGAACTGCAGAGCTTGTTATATACTATGTATAAAAACACTAAGATCTACTTTTCACAGCCACTATGTATAAACCACTCCTCCTTTCCTGTCATATATGAAGAGATACCTTCTGGGTTTTTTTTTCCCCTCAGGATGTACATTTGAAAAAGTAGTTTTCATGCCATTTACTCATGCATAGATATATATATATATATATATTTATTTTTTTTTTCAGTTCTATACTTAAGCACCTAAGAGGTAATTTGGTAATGATGGGACCAATGTCAAGAATGTGCAGTTCTGTTTGACCTCAAAGTATAGGTATTCCTGGCTTCTGCTTGGATGGAAACCCTGGGTGCCACTGGCACAAATCAAGATTTAATAATTGATGAATAGGTATCATTTAACTCTAATGTTTTAAAGCTAACTTAACAGGAAACTAAGCTATAAATAATGCACGTTGTATTATCAGACTCAAGAATACAACAAACAAAAAAAGAAAACAAACAAAAAATGAAATTTTTAAACCAGTACTCAGGTAATCTTGCTTTGGCCTTCCTCCCAGTTTGACTCAAGGGAGAGGAACAGGAGCTAACTGCACAGATCCCTCTAGTGGCAGCAGCAAAGATGGGATTTTGGCTGTATGAGAAAGTCTCAGAGCCAGGAGATGTGTTGGGAACATTGGACTCTGTAGTAAGGGAACCTGCAGAGCAGGACTGTGTGAGCTGTCGCTGCAGAAAGGCTGCCCGATCTCATCAGTACCTGCGGGACGTAGTTGTTCTGTTGCTATTTAAAGTGCAAAGAAAGAAGTGCAGAAGACCAAAGAGAAGCAGGATGCAGGAATGCATTTCTTTGAAGCTGAGCTGTGTTGCACAGCCAGAGAGTAATTCCTTTCTGCATGCTTTGATTTATGCAGATATCCAGATGGGTTTGGGTCATTCCAGAGGTCATTCCAAAGGATAAATTTTGCATTGTTCACGCAATCCAATACGTATGTCCACATCCAATACGTATGGTTCTGTTCCTTGCAAAAGAAAGGAAGCAAAAAGGAACTTTTTTCTGACATAGAAAAGAACTGTTGAATGGTAGAGCATGAGCTAAAAAAGGACAGTTTCTTGTCTATAAAGTCATAAAGATTCAATCCCAATAGAAGTACAACCCAAGAGGTATGCCTTTGACAAAATTCTGCCCAAAAGTTTAACATGCTTTCACATGTCACATCTTTGCCTTACTGTGATACTTCACAACTCTTACAGGAAATACTCAAGTGTATGGAAGTGTACAAATTATCCTGCCACCCTAATCTATTTAGGATCTTTTTAGAAGTCTGTTTGAAAGGGACCAAGGGACAAGAATAAAGAAATTACAGCTATAATGGGGAATGTATTTTGCAGGCTTATATCATTAAGCATACAATAAATTTACAATTCTCTGTAAGTTATGCAATGGTTTATGCTTGGTCTACAAATTATTTGTTGATTTCTGTATTTTTTTCAGCTTACTTGGATTGACATCTTTTTACTCCAGTGAGGAGTATTTTTCTGAATCTGAATGAAATGGACCATACGGTGTGACTGCCTTGCATAGTTAATACAGGACTAGGTGATGTAGAAGATCCTAACACAACATGTTACTTGGTTAATGTTAGCATAAATTTCTTGGCACACTCACACCTTGCTGCCTGTGAAAAGATTTCTCTGTCTCTAGTTTTTACTAAATTTACTCCTCGTGAGATATTATTAGAAATTTCTGAAGGCAAATTACAGCGTCAGCCTAGATAAAATCTAATTCTACACTGTTTTGAATACTAAAATAATTTGAATGTTTTTCCTTGAGAATTCAGGATAGTGTTTATAGAAGATTTCCATTTGAATCTGTTGTAATAGATGGGTATTTTCTACCATGATTCAAAGACAAATCATAAAATATCCTCTAGATGAGTTTAATTGATACAAAAACATACAGTCATAGAACAGTTTAGGTTAGAAAATATCTTTCAGACCATTGAGTCCAGTCATTAACCCAGCACTGCCAAGTCCACCACTAATCCATGTTTCTAATTACCATACAGAATCACAGAATCACAGAATCAATTAGGCTGAAAAAGACATCTGAGAACATTAAGTACATTTGCCAAACAGCACCATGTCAACTGGACCACTGCACTAAATGCTGTGTCCAGTCTTTGCTTAACACCTCCAAGGATGGTGACTCCACCACCTCCGTGGGCAGCCCATTTCAATCTCTAATCACCCTTTCTATTAAGAAATTCCTTCTCATGTCCAACCCACACCAACCCTGACACAGCTGGAAATTATGTCTTCTTGTCCCACTACTGGCTGCCTGGGAGAAGAGACTGAACTCCACCTGGCTACCACCTGCATTCAGGTAGTTGTAGAGCAGTCTTCCAAGCTTCCTACACCCTCAGTCACTCCTATTTAGACACTCCAGGCACTTCGCCAACTTCTTTGCTCTTTTTTGGAAGCACTCCTGCCCCTCAATGTCTTTCTTGTAGTGAGGGGACCAACATTCTTGAGGAACAATTAGTTAGTGAACAAATTTTGGCAGAGTTGAAATCCAGTATGAATCTACCCAAAACTAACAGGGTCAGAGGGGCTGAACAGTCTCAGGGACCACAAATGCTGCAGAGGGACTGTGCTGAGGAGCTTCACAAAACCATAAATATGTATTTCTGTATTTTTAAAACTAAGTATCTTGCTCAAATTGTTATCTATACATACTGTATATAGTGTTACACTATCCATAGATGGTGTTAGAGATGCACCTGGATAATTTAATCCTTAAAGGATTGTGGTCTTTGTATCTATGATATGGGGTCACAATAGAATATTTTACCCTGCATTAGGCATCTGTACAATAACCATATTGCAAAAATGCCGTTGCCTATAATAGGCCAGATCATGATGATGACGATATCTATTATCTTTTGATTGCCATTACATTAGCACTTGAAGATAAAGTGACAATCTTTCCTCCTATAAATATTAGATCCATGTCTTAGCTTATAGAAATATCTTTTCTTCTGTTTCAGTTCCATTGATTTTTTTAATTGGGAGGAAATATTGGGAAAATTTTCACATGTTGCTAGAACTCATTTTTAACAAACAAATTAAATTGCTTTTTGTGTTGGTTTTTTTTTTTAGTGAGAAATTAACTAGAGATTAACGCTTTTGCAAACAAGGCACCATTACCTTTCCTTGAGGTAGAGAGACAGGTAGTGAAAGAATTTAAACATAATCACAAAGAAGCAAACACTTACAACAGACTGCATGTCTGTAAGTGGCTCTTCACTTCTAGGTTAACACTATTTTAACACTGCTGAGAAATTTAAATGTGTCACAGAAAGAAAGTCATATGATCAGTTTAATATTAAAATAAATTACCTTGGATTAAAGTATAAAGCACAGCTAAGGAAAAAACCCCAATTCTGAAACTACTGATACAGTATTTTTAATATGAATGAAAATGGTCAATTTTCTTCTGAGATGGTGTTAAAAACAACCCAAACCATCCCCCACCATTTGAGATTCTTGATACACAAATGTGCAAGCTGATGAGTTCCCCTTTTCTCTGACAACAATCATTTTGACTGCAAAAAAAGCCTGCATTGTCTGACTGCAGCTCCCAGTTTTGTTGTATGCTGCATGTGCTACACAGTACAAAGATTTGTGCTCCACAGTACTACACATCTTTTTAATGAAGAGAAATTACTGAGCTGCTGTAGGAAGTAAATACATATATATACTATTTCTATCTAGAAAACTGTTTCAATAGAGCCGATAACTTGTGGCATTATGTAGTTTTGATAATGAACTTTTTACAGAGATACCTCATCTAGTCTGACTGAGACCTGTAGCAAGAGTTCAAAGTCAAAGAGCAGGACACTTTGCAATAAGGAAATAAACTTTTATTATTGATCACATTTTTTGAAAGTACAGTTACATGATCTTGCACTTCTTATCTCCATGTAGCAGAACGGAAAAAGAGGGAATTGTAGTCCTCTGCTGCCTAGAAGGCAATGGGCAAGAGATGCTCATGTTGTATTTTGCAAAGCACTGCATAAATTTTCAAAGCTAAACAAACTTAATAATAAAATGAGTCATACCATATGTAATGAGAAATTGCCAAGAATTAGAATTACTTTATTTTCCAGAATAGGAACAGCAACCTCTTTTTTTCTTTTCATGTCCATGAGAGGGTCACAACCACGCTTAATGACAGGACCCCATCCCAGATAATGCAGGGAATTCTGTGTTGCCACACAACAGCACAACACACACCCCAGGTGTGAGGATGATGGTCATGCAGCAGGGATGTTAAGTCAGCCTGTACCATTGGCCAAAACTGCTTCCATAAAATAAAAAGATAGCACATACAGAACAACCAGGAAATCCAGCTGAGCCAGCAAAGGTTTGTGAAAGGCAGGTCTTTCTTGGCCAGCCTGATCTCTTTCTATGACAAGACAACCTGCATATTAGATGAGAAAAGGTCTGTAGATGTTGTCTACCTAGATTTTACTAAAGGTTTTGTCACCATCTTCCACAGTATTCTCCTGAAGAAACTGTGTGCTGATGATCTGGATGACTGCACTGTTCCTGTAAAAAACTGTCTGGATGACCAAGCCCAGAGAGCGATGGTGAATGGCATTATGCCTAGTTGGCGATTGGTCAAGAGTGCTGTTTCCCAGGGTTCAGTATTGGGGCCAGTCCTGTTTAATATCTTCATCAGTGATCTGGATGAGGGGATCAAGGGCATCCTCAGACCATTTTTGGATGACACCAAGCTGGACAGGAGTGCTGGAAGCTCCACAGAGGGATCTGGGTAGGCTGGATCAATGGGCAGAGGGCAGTGGTAGGAGGTTCAATGAGGTGAAGGGTCAGGTCCTACACAACAGCACCAGGCAGTGCGGCTGGAAAGCTGCCCAGCAGAAAAGGACCTGGGGAGCTGGTTGGCAGTGGCTGAACATGAGCCAGTGTGTGCCCAGGTACCCAAGACAGCAAATGGCATCCTGGCCTGGATCAGCAACAGTGTGGCTAGCAGGACCAGGGCAGGGATTGTCCCACTGTACTCAGCACTGGTGAGGATATATCTCAGGTGCTGTGTCTTGTTTTTTGCCCTGCATTAAAAGAAACATGTCGATGTGCCAGAACAGGGCAGCAGAGTTGCTTGGAGGACAAGTCTGATGCTTGCCTCTGCAGTCAGAGAACTAACTCATACTGATTTAATTTTGACAGCAGCATCTGTGCTGCTCAAAACAAACTACCTTTCTGTACTCAGGGAAGCACAGTACACATCCTGGTCTAGGGAAAGTATGAAAAAGGTGACTGCAGTCTACCTTTATGCCTAGAGGATAACAGACTGCCTTGATCAAAAGCATATATTAAAGTGCTCTGAAAGCTGTAATAATATATGTAAAAACTCACCTGAGATTTCTACCCAGAAGCTTCACAGCAACTGAGGATCCTGTTACAGGAACATACTAGAAAGGCTATGCTGATCCCAAAAGCACTCCTTTTTCCCTGAAAAGTTTGGTATGCACGCTAACTCACTGTCTGGACACAAACAGAAGTTTTACAGTCTTCTTAACTAACTGGGAAGGCGTGTGAACATCTAATGAAGTGAATTTTCCAAGAAGATTCCAAGAAGATTATATGTAAAATAAATTCATTTCTATATCCATTTAGGTTTTCCAGGTGCTGAAGTGTGTAGTCCAAGTGGCATCCAAACCACAATTGAAACACCCTCCAAAGTTTTATCTAGGAAACATGGTTAAAACAGGTCTAGACAGACAAATCCCTAAATGATCATTAATTAGATGTCTCAGGGCAGACCTTTGATAATGTCATCCAAACAACCTGGCAAAGATGGCAGAATGAGAGGTAAGAGATGACGAAACATGATTGAAATCCATGGTGTTCTTTTAAGTATCTCACATGGCTACAGTTCTTCCAATACTATTATGTCCCAGTCTAGAACTGTTTCTGGTGTTTTAATCATGATACAATGGCAGATTAGCACTTGAACTGCTAATAAGTTTTAGCTGGTTTTTTATAGTGTTTAGGCTTGGCATTTTGTTGGGTTTTTATTACTTTTTTTTTTTTGTTGTTGGTTTAGGCTTGGCATTTTGTTGGGTTTTTATTACTTTTTTTTTTTGTTGGATGGTTGGTTGGTTGGTTGGTTGGTTGGTTGGTTGGTTGGTTGGTTGGTTGGTTGGTTGGGGGGATGGGTGGATGGTTGCTTGGTTGGTTGGGGGGAGGGGTGGGTGGTTTCTTTTCAGAAGGAAGGGTGATTTTTTCATATTTTTCAATTCAAAAATTAGGACTATACATATATATGCATTTATGCATTTTACTGTTTTGTTTTTTGTTTCACCTAATACACAATGTAAGTAATTATTTCTCTGTAAGTACAACATAAGTAATATGAAAAGGAAGCTGCTGCATTCAACTGTTCTACAACCAAACTCAACACAGGTTCATAGGTCTCAGCATCATCAACACATCAACTGGACAGTTTGCCTTTTTTTAAAACCCCAGCATTAAGAAGACAAGTAGTAGAACAAAGAAGTTATAGCAGAAGGAAGATGTCATTTTATCTAAAGGGGAAATGTATAAAAGATAACCTAAAATGGAGCCAGAATCAATCACTAAATTGAGAACATACTGAAGTCAACTAGTGAGTGGAAATCTCCGATTAGTACCCTTCTCTTCCTCATTTCTTGGACAATAGTAAGAATAAAGATAAATGGAGCAGAAATGACCCAGCCTAAAATAAAACTTCTACAAATAATATTATAAAGAGGAATTTGGGTGTCTTTTTGATTGAATCAAAGTCACAAGCAAATAAAGGAAATTTAAAAAGCCTAGTTTTTACTTTTGAAATTGAAAAAAAAATTCAGCTTTTAAATAAAAAAGAAAAGAAAGAAATGCAAAACACTGCTTTAAGAAATATGTTTTTCAACCCAAACAAATATTTTCAAGAGGAAATCCATGGAAATCCCCATTTTTTCTGTTTATGTCAGAATCCTGAGATAAGGCTAATAAATTCTGGCATGAAACTTGAACTGGATATTTCAGTCTTAAAATCACCTTCAGATAGTAATGCATTGAAATCCTTCTGTTTTTAAGCTTAACTTGTAATTGTTATGACAATAGCCATAAAGTCCTGCAAAAGGCCCAATCACTTTATCCAATAATGCAAACAGCCTATAAAAAGAGAAACACAAACACCCACTATAAATACGCTACAAACACAGATGTGTGAAGTTATTACATGTGAGTTATTCAAATATATAACAACATTTAAGTTGTTATAATTTAAGTATTTTATGATA
>NC_081250.1:59230363-59259295 GCF_030490865.1 Poecile atricapillus
AAAGCAAAATTATATATCCCTGAGTAAAAGGGATTAAAATGAAAATACTGCCAATTCAGTTCTAATTTTATTTATAAACCTAATCTGAAGCAAATGTCACTTTTTAAACTGATTCTGAATATATCATGCTGACTGTAAAATTATAAAACTCCCACTGATGTATTCAGGAAATTCAGTTGAGCACACTCAGTAATTTCACTTTACTAGTCATTAGGTACAAATTACTGCTCACTGTAAAAAATATGAATCAGCTGTCTGCATTTCTTTTTGATTTGGAAGCTTAAGATCATGAATCACTTGCAATTAATTATAAACCACATGTAAACCAATGTGAATCATATTCAAAGGCTATGTTTAGCAGTGTATCGTTTGCTTGCTGTTTGTCATGTATTGAAAGCATTCTTCTTAGTAATTTAAGGGTTTTCCCAAAACTTCCAACTTCAGTAAAGACGTTTTATCAGGTACACAGATTTAGGGAAGTCCTTTTTAGACTAATTATGGAAGATTATTTAATGTCACTTTGCATTTCCAGAGCCAAATTAATGTCACACATAACTATGTAAAAATAAGCTTAACAGTTTAAAAAAATAAATCTGCAAACAAAAAGAGATTAAAAGTTTCATTTTAGGCTGCATTTCAAGAGGATGTTCTCTTAGAAGTTGTGCAGACATAGTGCAAAAATAGCCTTAGACAAGAATAATTTGTTTTTGTCTGTTCTTTATGACATGCAGTTTGACATGCATTTAAAAGGAGGTATTTTAGCTTTATCACAGCATACACTAAACCATCCTTAAAAAGTGGTGTATTTTTAAAGAAGACTTGCTAGAAGTTTAGCCTCACTATTATATAATGTAGTGTAATGTTTTCATTGAAATTTTCATTTTCATTGAACATTTTCATTTTCATTTCAATGAGCTTTTCTTAAAAAAACCTATAAAATGGGGAAACCATTTATATCAAGTTATAAATACTGACTTGTTAATCATTAGAGACAATTAATTTTGTTAAGAGACAGTGAAAGAAATGGTTTTCCTCTCTCTTCCTTCAACATGCTGCAGATTAATATAAGGATATCTGTTACATCTTATGTTATGAAGTCTTCACTTGACACAATAGTTACATACTAAAGTCATTTGCATTTCAGATATTTTCTGCATAAAAAGAAAATGTACATCTACCAAGAATAAGTGACAAACTGAAAAGCATTTATAGCTACTTCCTACCACCTGTGTTCAATTCCTAGAGATTGTTGATAGATTCCTAGAGTGGTGTTGCTGCTAAAATTGCAAGGTATTCTTCAGACTTTTGCCAGACTAAACAAGGAAGCTACCTCCTCTGGAGTGTAAATTCTCCTTCCAGAATTTCTGCAGGTGAGAAGACATACAGTACCTTCCTAGAAAGAAACAAGCTCTTCATAAATCTGCAGTATTTTTCAGTATTGGGAATACACACAGGTGCTGAGGTTTAATAATATTCTTCATACAGGAGAATTAATAAATTCTTTATTGGAAAGGTGTTCTAAGTTCTTATTTGGCACATACTATATAAGGCATATCTACAGGATTTGTTTAAATTTCAGACACCTTTGGTTAAATTTTTCGAATACATTCATGATCAAATCCTCTTGCAATTATCTGAGATAGGGTATACTTGATAATTAGACAGCTGGGGGATAGACAGACCTGCCTACTCTGAGTTTTCACATTGCTTACTTTCAGCACAAGGAAGGGATAATCATTGGAAGAATGAATTATCACAGCAGGATTCCTTTCAGACTGCTTAAACAATGCAAAGCTTCTTCATGATATGACTATCACTGGTAAGACTGCAAGAACTGTGCAAGACATTTTCTGAGGAAAATTCTTGATACATTAAAACAATAAAAAAAATTTGTGGGAAGTATTCTGTTTGCCAAGTCATTACTCTAGGTATATAACCAGCAGGTTCTATCCATCTGACTTGAAAATGTCCCAGTATAAAAGACTCCCCTCACTTCCCTGAGAAAATTATGACACTCTGGAGTAAAATTTTTAAAACTTAAGTTAGCAAGAATTTGTTTTCCTTCCTAAAACTCAAATGTCCCTTTGTCTTAATCCTATCTCATTTCTTCTGTGAGAATCCATGTGTTTGTGTAGAACATCTTTGGTATTTGCCATTCAGTCGCATATGGATTGTAATTCCCATGTCCCTGACCAAATTTTTCAGCCAGAGTAAGTGTATTGAAGGATTTTATAGTTACATAGGCATGAACACACACATGCACCTATCTATTTATGAAAAAAACATCTATTTCACATTACTACTTTTGTCCTAATTCTCTGTAAACCTAGCAAAACTATGAAAAGGAGTAAGAGGGATAGAATTGTAGGTGATTCCTCATCAGGGAGGTGGAGAAGGAGGCTCATACTGTTGACAGACAGTATGAGCCAATAGAGCAGTCCCCTGGTATTTCTTATGTTCTCTCACTCTTCAGATATCATCCCCTGTTAAATAATGACTATGAAATTGAGTAAGTCTTGTTTTCTGCCTCTTGATTATGCTAGGTTCAGACCTGTGTACTGATTCCATATATCTCTTCTTTGAAAGCTGTGTAGTTTGTAAGGAGAGAACACACAGTAGTCCACAAAAATGGACTCAGTTTGAAAAATCTGGTCTCAATTAGTAAGTCTTTGTTTTGTTTCAGATTATTTAGCTTTTATTGATATGTTACTTTATACCCAGTTGATCAAAATATATAACATTTGTTTTGAGTGACAAATAGCAGGAAATACTCAAAGCCAGCATCTGTCAATGACTAGCAGTAGTTATTTTATTATGGTGCTAAAACCACTGCTGTTTGACTCAGATCTACACTTCAGCTATAAAACTAATGTATTGATTGTGTCTTGATTTGTTATCAGCAACCACTGTTTTCAGTAATATTAAAGACAGTGGAGAGTTCACAGGATATAAATACAGAATATTCTGGGTTGGAAGAGACCCACAGGGATCATCAGGTTCAACTCATAATTTGCTTTATGGGGATCAAAACCACAATCTTGGTGTTATTAGCACCATGCCCTAACCAGCTGAGCTAATTTCAATGGTACTGATATTATTCTTCACTACTGATATTATCCCTCACAAACTTGAACACTTCCCTAGGTATTTATGTGAATATTTTATTGCTGACTATTATTAAGAGTATTTTGCCTTTTATCTATTCACAATTAATTCCTATTTTATGTACCCTTGTAAGATAACATTAAAAGTATCCCATTTCATTATAAATTAAATAAATAAATAAATAAATCCAGAATCTGGAATGGACCCAGTTTGTATTGTTCTAAAGGAATTATCCATCATTGATTGTGGTGTAAATTACTGCTTGCCACTGTCAAGTCTTTGTTAGGCTAGGCATAAAGATGACACCTACTTCCTGCACATAAATGACCAGAAAAGACATGTTATTTTAAATTTCATTGGACTGTTTTTTCATGCTAATTTTACCTTCAAAGAAACAATTTTTCCCTTCCACAAGAGCCACTTGCTGAAAATAAATCCAAACCTGCTATATTAAAATTGTTGTGGCAAGCACCTCCATACTTATCCCTGCTCTTCTAATATTCCCTACAGGGAAGTGGTGAAGGCAGTAAGTATCAAGTAAAAAGAAGTCCAGAGTCAAATCTAGACACATCTTCCAGTTTCCAGGCACTGACATATTCCATTGATCCTGATATCTAACCAAAAGGTGCCAAGTGAACTGGAGGATGAACTACTCTGCAGTTGTGAAAGTATGAATAAGCAAGCTCTGAGAAGGAAGTTCCTTATTCAAAAGATTTAATAAAAACACCTATTATTCAATCAGAAATCTTTGTTGCAATTTTTTTTTATATATCTGGAAATTAAACCTCATGTCCTGAAAAGGCTTCAGCAGATACAATGCACAAATTTTGATGTCCTACCATTTAAGGCATTGTTATGAAAATCATCTGTGCTTCAATTTTACTTAGAACCATATAACCCATTTCAAGACTTCTGTAGCTCTTTGTGGTCTGTGTTCTACATTAAATTGACAAATTGATGTGAGCAATCACATTCCTGCTTTTGGCCAGTCCCTTTGACAGCATAAACATTTGGTCAAACAATGAAAAAAGACTGCAGTAGAAGGCAGAGCTTTGAAGAAAAAAAAGCCCAACACTGTAGTTCTACTGTGTAGAAGTGTGGAATAGTCTCCACATTTCCAACTGCAAAAAACAAGCATTCTAATCCTCTGACTTTCAGTACTTAGTGCAGAATTCATCTGTTGGACTCAGCATTCTCTAATTAAAATTTTATCCCATGTATATACTCCATGGAAGGAGTGACAGGTATTTCTTCTTAACCTTTAAGAATACCACAATGTTAGGAGGGAGAAAAGTACAAAGATAGAAATGTAAGCAGGAAATAGGACAGGAAGATAGATTGATAACATAGCTGAGCTGTTTTCATAATTAAAAAGGTGACAGGGGCTGCAGTTTGTTTATTGTTTGTCCAGACTGAACTAACAAATTGTATTCTTTCTGCTTTAATATGATAAATCTTGTTGAAAACAAGATTTTTAAGGTTGGTTTGTTTGGGTTTTTTTTTAAGAAAAGCAACATTTTTAACAATGTACTTAACAAAATCAGTGGATAAAGCCTGCTGTTAAAGAACTCTTCTTTCCTTTCTTCACATCTGGACCAGTGCTACTAATCCATTATAAATTGTGGAAAGGGCTGTAGATCTCAGTGTAGGGATTGTCTCTCGTATTTTCAAAATGAGCAATACCATTACAGGGTTTAGCTGCAGAGGTGACAGAAAATGGAGTTGTGCCATGACTGTATCACGCCACAAGAGTAATACAGAAAAAAAATGGTTTCAAAGTGCTCAAGACAACTTCTGAAATGTTTGCCCCAAACAAGAATGTGTGTTTGTGTGTGTGCGCGCGTATGTTTTCACTCACATGTGTGTGTGTGAGTGCTTGTTCCTGACTGAAAGATTAAAGAAATTTTCTCCTGTAACTGTTTGAAAAAGCACATGCATATGTTGTTTAGCCTGTGAGAGGTAGGCAGAGACCAACATGTTAAAAATCCTCCATATGGCATAGAAATTACTACCTAATTTTATATAAAGAGTAAAAGACACTGTCATTGTCATGTGTTAATTTCAACTCTGTGTTATTTTTCAAAAGTCTGCTGGATTAAATTTGTCTCTCAATACAAACATTGATTTGTAGGTATAAAGACATTTTCTCATAAGCAAGTTTACATGATGCACCACCAAAATGTATCCCAAATCTCATGGTGATGAAAATTGCAGCCTTTAACCCCAAGTTCCATTGAGGATTCTCAGTGGCAGAGAAGCTCAGTTTAAATCAGTTTTATATCACATCTTTAGACCTCAGTCCACCATGCTTATTAACTTATAGATAGGATGGAATGGTTTATTAACTCTGCTGTATTCCACTAACCTGCTCCTGTTCTCCTGCTGCCTTTCCCCTAGTTTTAAGGAAAAAATTTACACTCATTTTACACTTACAGAAAAAAACCACACTTATTTACTTGAAGTGTTTATCCACTTTGCAGTAGAAGAAGAGCTAATTTCAAATAAAAAATATTCATTAATTTCTTAATAAGTTGTGGGGCATAAAGCTTGTTTTCAACATGACCTTTTTGTCTGTTTGAAAGCCATTCTTTCTTCCAAGGCAATAAGTTTTTGAAAAATTAAACAAAAATGCAATTTACTTGTTTTAATTCCAATTTAAAGTTATGTTTTTGTTTTATAATTTTTAATAACTACAAACAGATTTTTTTATTTTTTTTTTCTAATGGAGAACTGAAACTGATGTATATGGATGAACAGCTTTCAGCTGAGATGGTTAGTTCACTTCAACAGTAAAGTCCCTATTATCCCATTTCTGATGCAACACAGATTTTTTTAAAATTTTCAATATGTATTTACATGATTATTTGAAATTACAGACTATTGTATAATTATGTATTTATTGACTTTTAAAGATATGAATTGCTCCTTCCATAGACCATCAAGACCTGTAACAAATGATGTTCAGTTACATAATTAACACTTGTTTATAACATGTTATTTACAAAACATTTGAGCCTTTGAATTTTGTCATGCTTTGAGTAGTTTTGGCCAATTTAGTCCACTAAATGATACCCACTTTGTACTGAAACTCATGAGCTCTCTGACAGCAAAGTTGCTTAAGACACACAAAGGCATTCAGACTCTCATAGGTTGCAGCATAGGGACAACATTTAGGAATTAATTGAGAAATAGGAATTGTTTTCTAAAATTTGTGTGTGTGTGTTTGTAAAGAGCAAGGATAAATTCAGGCCTGATTCTCCTGTTCTTCATATTCTCTGTACATTTTTTTGCTCTCCTTCTAATTCAGCATCCACGTTATCTTACTTTATTCAAAGAAACCTCTGTCAAGATTATGCAATCTCTTTGGTTCAAGAATGAAAAAGACAGCTTATCTGAACATGACTTTGATTTCAAAGAAGAGAATTCTAAAAAAATCAGGTGAATCATGGTTCTGAAAACACAAAAATTTGATTTACTCTTTCAGATGAATTACTAGAGAGGGTGTAAACTGTACAATTTGATTTTTTTTTTCCTCCTCCTGTGCTTAACAAAAAGGGGTTGTAGGGGTGAGGAATGCAGTAATTCGCAAGACACTGACAGTGCCTAAAGCCATCCTTTGTGGACAAGGGTGTGGAGGGAATAAGTTTTGTACTTGAAGCACAGAAATTGGTATTAGCTAATTGGTTTCAGTAGGGGACAGTAGCAACAGGTAGGAGGACTTCAGGACTTATTCCTCTCATTATGCTGCATTGCTCTTCCTTAAACTGCGCAGGCAAGTGACAACACATAGCTCTTAAGCTAGTTTGCAAGATGAGAGATCTAGGAGAGAGACTACTTGCTGTTTGCAACTCCTGGTTTAATTTGAGGAGCTTGTGTGCAAGGCAGAGCAGCCGTGTCACTGTCAGAGCACAGCCAGCCTGCGAAAGCGCAGGTTCTCACATCACACTGTGATGTTTCACTTCACGGATATTTTGCTCCTGTTTTTTGTCATGTTTTCCTTAATCTTGATCTAAAATTCACTAGCTACATAGCACTGCATTTTATTTCTTAAACAAGGAAAAATAAGAGGAAAAAACCCCAAATTTCTCATTAGGAAATCATCTTTTTAGCAATAGATTTTGAATTATTCCTTTAAGCCACACGCAACTTTCCTTTATATTTCTAGACTTTTCCCCTCATTATTAGTGCACATGGGAAAAAGATGATTTTATGTAATGATATTCTGAGATAAAATTGCGCCTAATAATTCTTACAGAAGAAAAAAAAAGCCACCTGCCTTGAGCTCTAAATATAGAGCAAAAGGCATGTTTATGCTGGCAAAATATAAAGTCATTTTTGGTGTTTGCTTGCTATTTATAAGTTGTTTCTTTGAAAAGAGAATTTTGAAAATTTACAAAAAGAAAAGAGGGATTTTGGGTTTTTATTTACCTCCTGAAGGGGTTGTATCTTGAGTGACTGAAAGCAGAGAAGAGAAAAGTATATTTCCTTACTGCTGGGGACAATCTATAGCATTTTTAGTTTATTTTATTTAAAAAAAAACCAAACCAAAATCCCCAAACAAAACCCAATCAACAATAACAAAAAAAACAAGCAAACAAACAAACAAACAAACAAACAAACAAACAAACCCAAACAAAATGAAAACAAACACAAAAAAAAACAAACCCAAAAACTACCCCAAAAACCCACAAACCAAAAGACCAAACATAAACAAGCAAAAGACCCCATAAAATCAAAATAAAACCAAAAGCAAGCAAACAAAAAACCCCAAGCAAAAACAGAACCACAAAAAAAACACAAACAAACAAAAAAGCAACCAACAAAACCCCAACCCCACATTAGTTTAATTGAGTTACCTTGAAGAAGGAGTAAAAAAGTCATAACAAACAAGTGGTGAGTAATTTGCAATTGCTCAGAATATTTAGCATCCAGATGAAATAATCATTCCCTATTTGGTCTAAACTAGCCCTTTTAAAGATGAACCTCACAGACACTCTTAAAAGGTTAAGTATTACTGCGCTTAGCATAATTTTATCATGATTTGCAAATCCTTTCTAATAATCACATACTGTATTGTAAAGGCAAAAATTTAGATAATTTAAGGCAACGCCCATGAGTACCTGAATAATAAGTATCTTGGATCTTGTGTGACCTTGGGGTTCTGTGAGACAGTATTACATATCAGTTAAATAATTATTTGTGATTGAAGGAGATTAATTTGGACTTGTCAATTAACAAAATTCACAGCACCTTGTGACTCAATACATGCTTCAAAAAATATCATAACAGTACTTATGATTTCAAGTACAACCAAATAAAGAACTGTGCAATCCATGCAGGAAGCTCAACTTTCATTGCATAAGTAACGAGTCATAAGGTTGAGGGTGGGGGTGGTTACTTCCTTATTTGAAGGATTTATTAAATCAGAATTTTACTTCTACTAGCCCTGTGGGAGTAAGGACTAAGAGTCATTAAGCTTCATTAATTTGTGCTTAATAAAATTCTATTGGCAAGAGCCATAGCTGTATAAAACCCGCATGTCCTGATATGCATATTTAATATCAGTTTCTTCATCCCCAAGAGCTGTGTCTCTCAGAAGCACATTATAGGCACAGACAAAAATGCCCCAAACATCAGAGATTACTTCCAGTGTGAACTGTTTTGGGGAAGGCAATAAGCCTTGCCAAACGGCGAGCTGGGAGATACCAATGTAATTCAAAGCCTTCAGAGTTGATTATCCATCAAAGTATTATACCTTGATTTCTCCTTGCACAAGGCAGAGCATTAAAACAAGGCATGTGATGCACCCCTAGAATGGACTCCTGTTCTCTTAATGAATTAGAAAAGTGGTTTATTTATTTCTATAGTAGCTTACTTATTGACACATTTTTGTGTGTGTGGAAAAAGTAATTTCTGGTTAATACTTGAACCATCTGTGCTATTCTAATCCTAAGCTTCTTAGTCTGTACATATAAAATGACTTCTATTTTGTCTTTAAGGGGTCTTGAGGATTTTTGACTCTGCTGAAATTTTATTCAGATCTCTTATGATTATGTGTGTTTTCAATACATTTTGAACTTCTGCAAAAAAACCCAGCACATAAGAGAGTGTGATACTACAGGTAAAAGCCAGGTGATATTAAAATCAGTGGAGTCTACTGATATGACAAAACAAAACAAAGGCAATAGTCATACATTATGCACTATATTGAATTGAATTGAAGCTCTTTACTACAGTAAACAAAATTTAGCATCAGTCTTCTGACACTTCCTCCAAAATTACAGAAATATGTTATCATTTTGCTTTGCAGTCTAATATCATTGCCTTGTCTCCAGGTCCAACCTAAAGGATTTGTATTTTTTTACACTTGTGAGTAAATATTTCTTTTATTAAAAAAAATAAAAATACAAAAACTACAAAAAAGCAACACATTTAAAATGAATATAATACTTCCTTTATATTTTGCCAAACTATATTTATTCTAGATATTTTTCCATACCATTTCTTCATATATACAGCATTTCCTAGATGTACCTGCACCATTGCATAAAGAGTTCTGTTCTGACTTATGTAGATTTAGAAGACACAGTGAAATTAACTTCTTCAGACTACATATTTTGTTGCAAAAGTCACCAGGCAGAAGTATTCTGTGATTCAGAGCAAAATTAAACCATGATTTCATCAACCTGTGAAACAGACATAAGCTTACATTGTAAATGGGACTAATATTTCTAATAAAACATCCTTTTTAACAAAACTGAAAATCAATAATAAGAGAAGTTTTAAAATTGACACTAGCCTTTTGAGTAACTGGAAATAGATCTTCCTGTCAAAGACTAAAACTGCTCTCCTCTGTCTAGACTGCACTGGGAGCAAAATTATCAGATTTTCATTTCCTCAATTTCACTCCACAGTGGTAAAACGTGCAAGTATTGATTCAACTGCTGAAACAAAAAGCAGGAGAGCTCTTCACCTCGTCAGGGTCAATGGGTTTGTGGGTGTCTAATTATACCTATACAGGGCATATAAATCTTTCTACTAGTCATTACGTGAACATAAGAGTCCAAAGGCATCATTAGAATCCTTTTAGCCAAACACTCCTTCTTCTTTTGTTTTATGAGGGGTCAAAGAACCTGGGAATTAATATTATCGTGGCTCATAGATTTTCAAATTTGTATTTGAATACAAGGAGATAGGCTTTGAAGGAAAAGGCTGTGTGTGTGTGTACCCATGCATGTCCACTTGCAGGTCTGAGCTCTGCCCATAAACACACATACAGCTCCTCTTTTTACAGTGTTTGGTTGAGACATGCGGTGATGTAAAGAGCACAAACATTCAAATTAATTATGGTATGTCACAAATACAGTGTTGGCAAAGCTTTTGCTGAGTATTAATTTGTTTGAAAATCAGGTGAAATCTTAAGAATGAGCTGGAAATGCTAGTTGTGATGGAAGGATTCTCATTTTTCATCACTCTTTTGATTTCACTGTGTCTTGTGAAAACTTCTTTTATCCTTATACTTACTGAAATAAGCTGATCCATGAAAACATTAAACAATATTAAGAATTATAAAAAGACAAAGAAGTGTCCATTACAATTACAATTACAATTAAGGATGTGTGCTGCATTATATGTTTATATTCTGCTGTATCATATTGTGTGTGTTATTCAGATGGTTTTTATGTTGAGTAACCATGACAGTGTAAGAGTATTTGTACCATATTTGTACCATAGCAAAGCTGTCATATTTTCCAAGCAGATTACACAGATGCTGGATGCTCAGCAGTTTGAACATTAGATGGAGTTAGAGCCTTTCATTTTATCTATGAGAGTAGTAATAAGATCCCTTATGAAGAGTGAAAGAGATATTTTTCAAGTATTTGTTTCCTGGGAATCCAATTTTTGTCTTACAAACCGACTCATCTGCTTGAACCCACAATCACAATAAATCACAATAGAGAGTTAGCCCAAAGTGCCAAAACCAAGAGGTAACAACTCTTAATACTGGCAAAGTACACAGAAAAAACCCAAAAAAAACCCCCCCAAAAATTCCAAAACTTACATATGTTCACATCACTAAAAAGGAAAACAGAATCTGGCCCTATATTTTTATATAGACTGTTTCTGGGATTGTTAAATTGAGTGAGCCATGATAAAAATTGTGAAAATTGTGATATGATGCAATTATCCACAAGAAGAAATTAGTTTGTTGGTCCAGTCGTTAGTTTCTGTCCTTGATTTATTACTTACTATGTGTCTGTGCAAAACACCCTCAGAGGCCTGGGGCAGGTAAAGCAAAGGACATGGAGTTAGCTAATTTTTCCACTTAGTTAAAAACATATCCACACATTCAGTCCAACCTTGTCTGCCCTGAGCAACTGTGAAAACCGTAGTCCCAGTGCAGATGGACTGAAGAGAGCAGGAATGGTACAATATCTGTTGAGGAATCAAAAATCTGCCCCACTCAAAAAAAGTAGGAAGAGCTTGTACATTAATGTCAGAAGGAAAAAATGTTGCGTGGAGGTTTGATGCATTGGCTGAACATCATCTAAATTTCTTTAGAGCTGTGCTTTTAGTGGGTCTTATGCTTCTTCTTCAATCATCAGACATGCTTATCCCTGATCCCTGTGTCCCAATTGCTCATCTCCTACCCATGCTCCTCACAGTGGCCCCTTCACTCCCCAGTTCAGCATGGAGCCCACCTGTGATGAGGGCACCCTCTAAGACACCTTTTGCTGCTCACAAGTTTGTCTGGGAGGTCCCTGCTCCTCCCTGAAGCCCTTTTAGGGTTGACCACTGAGCTGCAGCAAGATCTGTGGCCTGTGTTTGGATTTTCATCTAATATTCCCACTCTGGACATGGCCTAGCAGCTGTTCCTCTGCCCACAAGTGGTGCCACAGGGCTGGAGGGGAGAGCAGATCAGAATTCCCCGCAGATGGAGGAGGATGAGCGTGCTGCTTTGATGGATGTCTCTGGGACTGCCTGTCCGTACTCCTCACCCACTGACCCATGTAAGGCTGGCTGCAGTAAGTGCTGCCCAGCTATGAATGACATCATAGCTCATCACTCAGCCCCACGCTGCCTGCATGAAGCAAACGGGACCAAGGACCTGTACGTAAATTACGGTGAATTGCTGGCTCGCGTGGGAGGTTTGGTCAGCTCAGGTATGAGTGGCTCGGTGAGCAGGCATCGTGTGCCTACTGCAGGCAATTCACTGGGTCACAGCACAGGCTGCAGGAAACCAGCTCAGCTCTCAGCACCCCATGATTAATACAGGGGGAAAAAAAAAAAGGAAATTATTCCCTTCTTTTTCTTTCTATTTTTGTGCAGGGATTTTCATACTTGAAAGCACCTGATGACAGGTTAAAAGGCAAATAATCCCTGCTAAGTCACAAGCCCTCTACCAATGTGCAACAGAAACATGCATGTTTTGATTTATAAAGTGCAGAGAGATGCAGGTACTCCCTACTATGAGCTAGAATAAATTGTGTCATCACAAACACCATGAACTTTGAACAGCGTTGTAGGTCACCCAGAGATGTTTCATATACAACTGTGGAGTGGCCAGTAAGGCTTAGGTTTGTAAAACAATTTATTTTCCATAGTAGCAGCGGCCAGGAAGAGGGTTTAAGTTGGATAAAAGTCATGTAGCTGCTTATACAATGTGCTTTTTTCTCTTGCTACTTGCCCTTTTTTATTCCTGCTGCCCTCTTGTGGTGGAGTTTCATCTTTCTACCCTGAAATCTTCAATTGCGAGTTTTAGATGTGGTGATATTTAAATGGATCTATTTTTTTATTTACTTATTTATCAATACCATTAATTTTAGTAATTAAAGAATTTAAGAAATCTCACATGACAAATGTTAACTCACTTCAGTTTGACTAAACAAAATTGGACACTGAAATTTCAGTTATTTGCATATTTTATGGTATTAATTCAATTCTGTTTCAAAAACATGCATCCATGATTTTAATTATATCTAAAGTGCTTATTTCTGTAAAATTTAAAAATGTATTTAAAGTACAGTATCAGAAACACTCATCATAAATCACTGGTCTTCTCATTCCACTACTAAAATAATTTCATGACATTCATATACATTTCTTGACAAAGAGATAAAATAACTGGAAGATTAGATTACAAGCAATTTAAGAAATAGTCACTTTTCAACTCTGAGGCACAAACAAAGCATCAGGTCTTTCTGTGGGAAAGAGTGCAATTATCAGAGAAAAGTCAAGAAACATATTCATCTCTTGAGGTCATAGTCTTCCCAAATTCTGGATTTCCATCACTTCTGTGTTACAGGTATCACTGTGTAGATCCCATCTGCTTTGTATTTGAATCATATGGAGGGCCTAAGTACTGAGGTCTTTAAATTACAGTAACTTCTTTAAGAGAGCTGTTTAGAATTGCCTTCTTGTGAAACTTATTTTTGATAAAATAATTTAAAATAATTTTAAAAATACTATAGGATAAATTGATATTGAAACACCTTTTAAAGGATTAACAGAACTTTGAGAAATCAGTTAAAACCCCACTATCTTTATACACAGAGTTCTATCCAGAATTAATCTTTTTTCTTACCACTGTTGGAATATCATAGCTGGGATTCCTGAATAATCTCCCTTTTTAATCAAATTATGTATGTTGTGAAGGGATATTTTTTAATTATTATTTTTATTAGTTTCCTTTATTATGTGTATATGTGAAAACCACTGAAGAAGGAGGGGAAAATACTGAAAATAGGAAACCATACAGCTCATTCTGGAAAGATGTTTATTTTCTTTCCTTTGTATCAAGCTTCATTACAAGGCAAATTGTTCATGGGAAGGTCGAATACAAATACACTGTGACACACTACCAGTGCCTATCATGGCCTTGACTGTGGGATATGCCATCTCAGATTATTTTGGAACATGTTTTTTCTGCCTACACCTGCACATCTCTCCCACATTCAGGTCCTGCAGCCCCTCAACATCTTTCTTCATCTTTTTCTTCAGATTGTGAAAATCTATTTTTCCATGGATAAACCGTATTCCTTCTCATATACTCATACACGCATAAAGTCTCTGAAGTCCAATAAGTTCTGTTTTCTTTTTGTCATGGGTCTTCTCTTAATAGACTTTAAAAGACATATTTTAAACTAAAGACAAAATGTGCCCAGTGGCTCAAAGACTTAATAAGAACAGTGTAAAGTAAGTGAAGTCCTAAGGATTGATTAGGACAAACACTGTCTGTTACATACATTTAAATAAGTCATTCAGGGTTACCTTATGTGGTTTATATAATTTCAATTCCACTGTTTCATATTATTAATAGGTTTAGGATATTTCTAGGGTACTCACAAGGTTAATATCTTAGCAATTTAAAGTTCATGCCACAGCTAGATAACATACTTAATGGCAGCAAAGCTTCAAACAAATTTCTTGCAACATTAGCTGCATTTAAAAGTATAATCTTATGCCGCTTCCTCTTGTTCAGCAACATTTCAGAATAATTGGAGAGAGCATGTATTTACAGTGGAGAAAATAACATACACTATTAACACTGCTTATGATGCTTATCATTATTTAGATGCAAAGTCTGAAAAAATATTGACAAAACGCATGTTCTAAATATATCCTCATTAAATAGGAAGCATCTGGGCTTGTGGAACCCATCAGCATGTGCTTATTTTTAAAAAAAAATACTTGCAGAAATAGATTCAAGTTTAGCCAGTGCTCTTAAAGATTATATATATATATATATATATATATATAAATATATATATATATAAATGTGCAATTCATCTAAGGCACTGTCTACTTCATTTGCTTGAAAAGAATCTTAGTGGATTCAGTGAGAATTGACCAAAATTGGCTGAGGTTTTTGTCTTTGATTTGGTTTTCAATGGTGATTTGTTGCCAGGGGTGTTTATTTGTTTATTTATTTAAATGGGAGCTGAGCATTCAGATTCCCATTTAAGTTCTATCAAGCCTGGTGCCCGAACATGACAGTTGATAGCTAATTCTCATCACCCACCTTAAGAGAATTTCGCTGTTAACATCGAGAACATTGGTGCGTTCTCCATCCACTCTTTAGAAAATCTTAATCAAATGATTACTCTTTAAAGGCAGCTAATGTTGCAGGAAATCTCATTGGAACTCTGCTCTCCTTAAGTACATTATCTAGCTGGAGTACAAACTTAAAAGGTTAAGATGTTAACCTTGGCTTTACACTACAAGAGACTGTTCTACAAATACTGATAGTGTAATACTGAGTTTTCTTAAAACAAGGAGGGCATGAAGCAAGCAACTTTTGGACTTAAAAAGAGTAGTAGAAATTCTTACAAAAGTATCTTTTATAAAAAAAATTCATGGCTTAAGATTTACCTTTGAATAATCTTGACATGTTTGTACCATGGTGTTGTGGGAAGCCCATAAAGTGCTTGTAACTATCCCAAGTACATTGAGTATACACCTAATTATTTACTTTTGCATTTGAGACCAAACAGGTCTCAAGTGTTGCCCTGAATCATGGCCTAAGTGCACAACTACAGAAATCTACTTTTGCCCAGTCATTATATGCAGATTGTGAAGACTTGACGCGTGTAACTAGTACATAATGAGCATTATTAAAACTTCTAAAGAAGGGTTCTCTGTGTATAACGTATTCAGGACTGACTGCTGGGTTTGGTGTTTTGTGTCTGGGGCTTTCAGTCTATTTTGAGTGAAAATATGTAATTCCAGGCCACTCTTCCAATACATCACAGTCATTTTCTGCACTTTAGTTGTTTTTCTCTCCATTTTTCCCACAAAATAAAACATCATTACAGCAGGTTTAAAGTGCACTTTAGTGCCTGCAATCTTCCCATGCTATTCTTTAATATTTCATCATTAAATAGCAAAATAACCTGATATGATCCTAATTTAGTGCCAATTACACTGCATTGATCAAAGTGACCTTTTCATACTGGAGCACAAAAATCAATCCCGCTGCACAACAAATGTCAGGGGGATGAGAGCAACATATAATCTGTGACAATCAAAACATTACTTACAAATGAAATCACCAATGACCTGCATGCCAAGGCAATTTCTGCATAATGTGCACTGGTTTTATTTGCAGCTTTTGTTGGGATTTTTTTGTCTTGTTCTGTTCCCCACTGTCTGCTGCCAGACACAGTTGTGCTGTTTCACAGTTTCACTGACAGCCCTGAAAATGGTTGAAGCTCTATGACTGATATCAAAATAATCACACAAAGTGACTATAACCCATTATGCATCTTTGACATCAGTAAAGTGTGATTTTCTGGGGGACCCAAAATCCAGACTGTCTTCTGACAATGTTCCTGTGATAAATTTGGTGATATTTCAAATTGTAGCCAAATTGACCAGGCCAGCCATAGGCAGGGGAGTCACAGACTAGTCAGGGATCCTCACTGTTCTGCCTCCAGTCAGTGATCCACATGCCAGAGTTTGACATAGGTTTGACATCTGAAAAGTTAATGACAACATTGCAGTGACATTAATGGTGTTTGTACTTTACCATTATGTCTATGTCATTTTTAGGGTCCAAATGGGGAGGAATTTGGCTGCACAGGCAGCATCATCTACCAGCTGTAGCTAGAAGCCACCTGACCTATTTATATATGTAATGCAAAAGAGAAAATTGATTTTACGTCAATTTTCATGTTTTTGTTTTTTTTAATCATATAATAAAAGTACCCAACTTTAGCTTGCTTTGTGTTTTGTTCATAATTAATCAGGGATGACCCCTCCAGTGAAAAAATTCTTTAGCCACAACCAAGACAATTTAAATTGATTTGTGAATCTGCAACTCATGAATCAAAGCTAGAAAACAATGTAGTTAAAAGCACGTTGCTAAAATCTGCACTTTTCATCTATTCCACTGGTGTGAGCATGTCACAACACCAGAAGTGTTTAAACTATGTCCTCATCAAGCTTGTAGGCTGTGGAGGTTCCTGGGTCTTCAATTATGTAAACTTCCAGCATGTAAGCTGCTGCGGTCTTCTTCAGGCATTTCGTTCTACAGAAACAGCTGGGACTCTCCAGTACCCAGGTAAGACTTGCAGGATTTGGGAGCTGAGATCTGCCAGTGGCAGCTTGTCAGCTCTTGGCTGAGGAATTTAATCTCTTTTTGAATTGGTTGCTTTCCTGAAACTAGATGTGGTATTTATACTTCACTCTTGGGTTTGAAATTTTTTTTTTGTCTTTTTAGATCTAAGCTCGATGCTCCTAGATAATGGGTTAATGAGCAGAGCCTGTTTTTTAGATAGCTGTGTCATAGCCTGGTTCAAGATAAGGAGAGGGATCTTGAAATGCATTCAGTCAAATTCTTTGAAAATGTTTCACCCTGTTTTACAAACACGCTTAGTAAAGGATTATGTCCAAAGAACTGAGATAATTCTCAAGGGTTCGGTTTTTTGTTTGTTTGTTTTGTTTGTTTTGTTTTGTTCTGTTCTGTACTCTGTTCACTAGAGAGAAAATGTTCTTATTGTAATAATTTATCCATAGGAAAAATCTCCAAGGCCTGGATATTTTCCCTGCTCATGCACACTAATCTGCTAATCAACCAAGAATGAGAGAGCATGGGAAAACCTAACTCTTAATATCAGTCTCAGAAGTGCTTGCTCTTCCAGATGCTTTACCTTCAGATCCAAAATAGAAAAAAAAAAATAATTAGGGAGAGAGATTCTCAGGATTTTATCATCCGTATTACTGTTCTGGGGGTCACAAAACATTTCCTTTTATAGCACTCCACTGAAAATGAGACTGTACAATTTCAGATAAGAATATCTAAAAAAAGGGAAGCTAGCTATGCTTACTACCTCAGAGATGAATGAATGAAACCTTTGGTGCAGCACTTGAGATCCTTGAGGCCCTCTGCATCAAGGTTAAAGAGCCTTTTTGGGTCCATAGAAAAACTATAATTTTAGGGAGTTCATATATTTTTGCTATTTTTTTCCTTGTTTTCAGTGGATTCTGCTAGAAATACAGTACATGTTTCACTCACCAAGCTGACAAAACCTCAGTTGTTTCTCATGGCCATTTAACGAGAATATCCCTTTTCCTAGAAAGTCCATTAGCAAACGTGATTTATGTCTGCCACTTCCACATCTCTGTATGTAACTCTGGTAAGAACTAAATAATATTCAAGACCTGGTTATGAACCAAATCCAATTCATTTCACACTGATGCTGAATTAGTTTCAGACTAATGTAAAGGAACAGTATAGGCAGACTGTTAAGGTGACTCCTTTATTTTTAACATGTTCCTCTGTGCAATTTGCAGCTTAACAGCTTCACTATAAACGATGTGATTAAGTTTTATATATTTCTGTATATTTGATGTATTTACCCAAATGCAGCTGTCATTTTGTATACTGTTTCAAATGTGTGAAACTAAATCAATTGTTTGGAGCAATCAAAATTTCCAAAGACAATTTTTTTTCAGCTTTAAGCTGCAATGCAAACATGAATTAACAAAGTAAGGATAAATAAATAGATTTGGACAAAGCAATTTTTTTCCATCATAATAGGAGATTGTAAAATTTATTCACCATTAAAGAATCAGTTGAACATATCCATTAATTCATCATTTCTGGCAGACATAGACAATGCAATAGTTTGTATCACCGCATCAAAACATCAGTTCAAAATAGCTACCTCAACCCAACTTCTAGCATGTCCAGCTCATTCTTTAAAAGAAATGTTGCTGCTTTGTTTCAGCATTTTTCCTTGAGGCGTGAGTGCAAATGGGAGACAACTGATTTTTGTAACCAAAATCTGTGTTTTGGATGATTCCAGCATTTTAATAATTTTAGATTCGTTACATTTGTTTGAATTTTTCACATGATAGAATTATAAATAGGAATATACTTCCTAATGGACCATCCAGGGCTCAGTAAAAAATGTATGGTGCTTATTGAATAATATTATATGTATAAATCTTATTTATGGACTAAAATATAGACAGTAGGTGTCTCAGGTACAAAGAACCTTTCATTTCACAGGTGACTATAAGGAAAAGTGCCAAAAGAAAAAAAAAGTTTAGGATTGACCTATCCATAACCAGTATGATTTATCCTGAGATCTAGGTTCTTCTTCAACTTGTGCCATGTGTGCAACATGATTACTCACCACAAAAATATAAGGAAAACTTTATTTAGGGCTAACTGTGTAGTCAGAGCTAAAAAGAAAAAAATACATCAAATAGTAACTCTTTAAACAACAAGAAGCCAATGAATGACATTCAATTTTTTTTTTAATATATTAAATGAACATATATGACCATTACACTTTAATACATTGTGTGACCTACTTAAACATTCAACTGAGCTTTGAAATATTTAAGCCATAGATTGCCAGGGCTGCATTCCACTTTCTTGGGCAAGACATTACCACTGTGCTGTGTAATGCTATCTCTAAAGCTTTTATGTTTTAGCATAAGAGGTACTTAGAATTATTAAGTTTCTATTGATTCTGAATGCCACAATTTCTATGAACATCTGATTTCTTTCTTATCTGTATTCTTTTAGATCTATATGTCCAAATTGCATTCAGAAATGTAATCCTCAGACACTAGAGAAAACTAATCATTTGTCTACTCCAGTTATAAATCATACTTTATTAGAGAAAATCAAATTTTCTGTGATCCCAGAACAGAAAATTACGAACTTAATTATTTACAAATTGCACAGGAGATAATATCCGATAATCCATTAAGCACATCTTAATCAATATCTATCACTGTAATGTAAAGCACGCTGATAAGGATATGCGTATTGCTGATTAAAAGTATCACTAGAGTGGTATTCTATACAAATTTCAAAGAACTGTTATTAATAAATTACTAATGCATCAAGCAACTAATTTATTTCAAGCGCAACAGTGAGGTATTTTGCAAGCTTAAGAATCTGAGTCAAAATGTATTAACACCTGCAAGCTTTAAAATACAACAAAGTAGTGTCTCACATGTAGTGAGAGAAACTAATTTCACGTGAGAAAGTGTGTAGAAGCTTACAGTTAACATGACTCAGTCCAAATGTTGTGTGCTTAAGTGGAAAGATTCTTACCAACTTTACTGGGCTTTATGGAAGATCTTTGCCGTCTGGTATTACATCTTTCCTTAAAAAAAACCCCAAAACGCACAAATAGCATTTTCAAAATAAAGGATAGCTTTCACAGGAAATTAATAGGACCTGCCACACTTATACTTTGCTTTAAGCTTGTCTTGGAATGAGTTTTCTGCCTGTGTATTTATGCACTAGAAAATCCTAACTGGCCTGGAGCAGATTAAGTGATTATAGTGTGCGATTCAACAAATTCCAGAAACACGTTTCAAGTCCCTGAGTCACTCACATGCTGTTCAACTGTTTATGCACTGTGAAAAATGGCTGTATGACAAGCAGAAGGAAACTATTCTTATCAAGACAGTAAGTAGTTTTGTGTGGCTTCTGCTAAACTGATGTCCCAACCTCCTATCCCAGCATATGTTCTAAATAATTCCTTAAGTTTCTAATGAACTACAAGTAAATCAGGAAGGAAAGTATTGCATACTTTCTAAGTAGACCTTTTTTAAAGCTCGAAAATAATTATTCCTTTTTATGAGATGTCCCTTCTATCAGTAAATTAGTGTCCCTGAGCACAGGTAACCACACCTCATTGGTAAATGTAAAGGAAATGTTAATTACATTAAATATTTTCCTCTTTGCAAGACAAAGGGATGGTACATTAAACCTCTCCTTTTCTGTCATATAAAGTCTTCTTCCAGTCTGAACAGAGCAAGCAATTCTAGGAGTTCCATTTGTTTAAGAAAATAGGTCTAAATTGATTAAACTAATCATTTTATTCTAACTGCTCTTTTTAAAGACAACTGCTGATTGCATGCCCCTTTTGTAGCTGTAGCTGAGCCTGAGATGGTACAAAATAACCATCTTGCCAGTTGTCACAACTATTTGCTCATTCTTTAATTAAACATAATATATAAAACCGTATAATTTACATCTAATTGGGAAACATCTTCTTCAGTCAGAAGACAGCATAGTCTGATGGCGTAAATAGAAGCTTAGGTGTCAACAGGTCTGAGCTACTGTCCAACTGGAGAATCACAGCTGGCCTGGCAAAGATTTCTTAATCTTCATGCTTAAAAATCTCATTTATTTGTGAAGGATAATTTCAGTTAACCATTGATTTCATGAGTATATTGTGAGAGTTGATTAAGATCTGTGTATTGCAGACCTTAAAATAGAATAAAAATTTAGCTCTGACTTGCAGGAGTAGCACACTGTGATAACAGCAAGACTGGTTAAATAAAGCAAAAGAAGAACTGTAACTGCAGGTCTGTCTTAAAAAAAACCCACACCAAACAGAACAAACCCCTGTGTTTCAAAGCCATGCTCTGGTTTGCCACAGAGTTTAATGTTGTCGAGGGGGTGAATTGTAAATATAATAATAAAAGTCCATGAAATAACAGGAGAGGATTTGTCCAAGGAGAGATCTGGAGTCAGTCAGACATCACAACAAGGCTTGGTGGAAGGGAGGCTTGGGATTGAAGAAGTCATCTCCACACAATCTGAACATAAAGGAAAGCAGCTCTGCAGAGAAGGACATGGAGGTTGTGGTGGACAACAAGCTGTCCACGAGCCAGCAGTGTCCTGGTGGCCAAGAAGGCCAATGGGATCCCGGGGTGCATTAGGAAGAGCAGTGCCAGCAGGTCAAGGGAGGTGATCCTGCCCCTCTGCTCAGCCCTGGTGAGGCACATCTGGAGTGCTCTGTCCTGCTCTGGGCTCCTCAGTACAGGAAAGATATGGGGCTACTGGAATGGGTCCAGTGGAGGGTAAAAAAGATGATCCATGGACTGGAGTGTCACCCTGAAACCTAAACCCTTGTGATAATGTTTTCGTAGTTTTAGTTACTTTCTCATGCAAGTTCTATAAACGTAAGTTGTTTATCACATTCCTTCTAAGAAATGTCTTTTGATGGATGTTTCGCATGATCAGTGTGCTTGAGGAGGTGGTAACTTAATTATCCAGTCCCTGGTCATTGTTGAGAATCTATAAATACTGGAGTGAGAGAAGAAAGTTTTTTTTCCTGTTCTGACACTGAGAGGCATTTGTGTGAATCATTTTGTGTCCTTTAGCGACACTGGAGCATCCTCTTATAAGAAAAGGCCGAGGGAGCTGGGCCTGTTCAGCCTCAAGAAGAGGTGACCTCATCAGTGCCTCTCAGTATCTGGAGGGAGGGTACCAAGAGGATGAAGCCAGGCTCTCAGAGGTGCCAAGCAGTAGGACAAGAGGTAATGGTCAGAAACTGACACACAAGAAGTTCCACCTGCATATGAGGAAGAACTTCTTTACTGTAAAATGGCATATATACCATTTAGTTCAGCTCCAAAACCAACCATTTTACCAAAGGCAACAGTTGTTTTTTTTTATTTTGCACCAGAAATGAGATGCTAACAAAACATCATTTAGTGTAACAGGCTGTTTTTTGGTTTTTTTCAGATATTCAGTATTCATTCAAAACTATATTATTCTGAAATCTCACACTGCTCTTTAAAGTATCTCTTTTTTCCTCAGAAAGACTCAAAAGGAGGAACCTCTACAAGCAAAGGAGAAATCTATTATTATTCATGATCTGGTATACCTATTATCAGCAGTGCACTTAACTGAACAGGCCAGCATCCATGCTACAGTCTAAGTTAATCTCTTGCTTTTCTGATTGAGAGCTCTTTTTCTCCAACAAAGGAAAAACATTAAAGTAAAATATGCCCAAAGGTCCTTTTATTGCATACAAAAATTAACCAGGACCCTTTTCCCACACATGGGAATACACATGCTGTTAAATTTAAGACAATGAAAATGACTGCTTGTGTACTGACAGGGAAGTGGCACCTGTATTTTGGGGATAATGTCTTCCTCATCATTAGACTAAAGCTTTATCAGCCATGAAATTTTTAGATTTTTCTCTTTTTTTGGCACAACCTGCATCATGGTTTTTACATTTTTGGTCTCCTAATATGCTCTTTCCTGGGAAATTTTCTGCAGCCAAAGAGAATTTGTCACAATCTGGTAAATTTACACAGTAAACCTCTTTTATGCACAAGTGTTTTATGAGCTACACCATTCACTGATATCCACAGGGAATTCAGAAGTGCCATAGAAACAGAATCTTCTCCATACACCATGCCCTGCCTACACTGCAAATTAAACCTTACATAAAGCACATATAAAGTGAGGCAATTAGCAGACCTTTACATGCGGCAGTGTTGGTGCACTACAACACTGCAGCTTGATCCTGTATTATCCTCCATGTCATAGCTTGAATCAATACCATTACTAACTTCACTGTGAGTGCCTACATTACGCACATTCACTAGAAGTTGCCAAAATTCTGACTAGTAAAAGTTGCAGGTTGCCAAATCAGCATGCTGTTCTCCTTTGAATAGGTCACCAGGCCTTTGACCCCTGTGCAAGCAGGAGCTGGACCTTTTGCTGCGGACAAGTTCTGATGCTGAAGGAACAGGACTGAGTAGAAAACAGAATATGACTTAGCCAATGATATCATTACTGCATTAAGCCCTTATTTTGTCTTTTATGCTCCACTCCTCTCCTCTTACTGCAGATAGCTGTGGTTTAAAGCTGGAGAACACAGGAATGCTGGTACACCCAAACATTACCTTCCACAAAGAGATATACGTACACAATAGACTGAAACCATAACCTGAGCTGAATCAGAAAGAAAACAATAAGGACAAATACCCTTATTAAATTTATGATCATCATGAGCTCAAATGATAGTTTTTGCTTAATGCATTAAGAAGCACTCTTCACATCTCACCCTAGATCTCAGAATGTCCCCTTTCCAGCTCATACCTTGGGATCAGCAGATTTCTTCTAAGTAGTCTTCGAAAAATAGCTGTCGCAAAAAAAACACTGTGTAATGGATGGTCCAAAAGCAGCTCAAGCTGTTAGATGTTGTGTAGCTCACTGCCATTGGGCACCTTTGGGGACACTTTCCATACCTCCCAGCAGTGAGAATCATCATACAAGGTCTGGGGAGAGAAGGAGCCGTGTCCAGCTCAGGCTACACCCACCTTTGTCCAGCCTCCTTGCAGCACAGCAATTCAGGCAACTATTCAAGTTGGAGGTTATTTTTGCTGTCTACTGCATCTACAAATACCTTCCTTATATAAAGATAACAGAAAATTTCAGGTTCCCTTTTAATTGAGTGACTCTTCAGGTTTACATTCTGTTTTCTCCAATTTTCCTCTTTGGCTATGAGTAAGAGACAGTCCCTCTTCATAAAATTTGCAAGTAAAAGTTCTTTGCTATTTACAGATTTTTAAAGTAAAATATTTGAGGAAAAGGTCAAGCATTATTAAATTCTTGCTTTAAAAAAGCCACTGATAATTTGTTTCAATGCCAGCACAAGTTTTATATGAAGCCCACCTTTCATTTATGGAAAAATAATCTTTTTTCCTGATGGTTAATACATACATTATTAGATTAGGCTATGCATTTATTGATTAAATTAATCCATCATATTCAAATCTTTTCAATAACATATCCATTTTTACACCTCTTGATTCAAAGCAGATTCACAACTTTTGAATGGAAATTCTGGTGAAAATACACCTTTATCAACTCTGTTGATAAACTCTTTTATCAACTCTTTATTCTCTGTGGAGAAATCAACAGACCAGCAGAAAGGGTCCTTGGGTTTCACCTGGAAACCTGTCTTCAAGTCAGGGTTTGCAGAAGTCAGACAAGAAACCTGAATTTTATGCAGGTGTCTAAAGCCCCATCTCCAATGAATGAGCAAGTTTCTTTCTCTCTTCTGGAAATGCTTGAGCCTAGACAGGTCTGAAATGCAGAAAAAAACTAGATATGTCTTAAGCATTTGTTATTTCCTTGTAACAAAAAGCAACACATGAAACCTCCAGAATAGTGAAACATCAGAATCTTTTAACTTTTTTATTAGATACGTTGAATTTACTAGATAACTAATATCTTCCTCAAAACAGTATGAAATTCATTAGTGAAGTTTCCATTCTTTCTGGTTTGTCCCTAGAAATAAAAACAGAATTAATAGCTACTATGGTGAAGGAGAATAGAAAACCTAAATGCAATGTTGCAGAACATATGTAATAAAGTGACAATTTTACATTAACATTTACGTTTTGGAGTATAGAAACCATTGTTAAAATCTACATTATACTGCTGTGGTATCAGAGACTAAGGCATTCCATAAAATTGCACTGGAGATCTTAGTATTGCAAAATATGGAAAGTATGGAAATAAAAATACATTAATAAAAAGCTACATTTTCTCAACCATGCAAATTAGGTTTCAGCCTGGTTAGTGAAAAATGACAGTGGAAAGCAGGAAGAAATGTTATTCAAACCTTTCAGTGAGTGAGAATAGGTGTGACTGAATTAATTAAATGCATTTTTATGATTATAACATATGTGAATACTATACTCCATCATCATCAGTCTCTAGCTCCAGGTGAGTCAGTGGGAGGAAACGTGTTGATGTCAGCTGATGGCATGAATTCACCAATCTATTAAAATTAGAGTACTACATTCTTAAAAATCAGCTTTTGAACGTGGGCCAAACCCGGAGCATGGCTTAAATAGAAGCATAGTATAGTTTGGAAGAAGAACTTGCCTTAGTGTGAAAATATCTCTCCAGCCTATCTGTTGTAATTAAGTGCTGGTGGTCACCAGACAGCATACATTTCCCTTAGACAGAAAAGTCCAAGATTTAGCGCAGCAGTAAGCCGGAGTGTAGTAACCTGTGCCGAGTAACAAAGGAAGATATATTGAGAATGAAGCACAGCAGACAGCAAAATCTTGAATTGCTTCTCACCGGCTTTACAACCTGTAGAGAAAACCGTGCATCCTGCACTGAGACACCCTTCCCTGAGGGGTGGGTGACGGGCCCTGTCCCTGCCCATCCTCCCCTGGCTGGCGCACCTGCCGGCTGTGCTGGCCCTGTCCAGCTGACGTGCCTGCTGCCTGCAGGGTAGCCGGGATCAGGGGAATTAGTTCTGCTTGCCTCGGGAGGCCAGCCCAGCCGCCACGGTTTCTATTCAAACTCCCCTCCACCACTCAAGCTCAACTGGAACCATTTAGTACCCGCATTGTTCTGTGGTTTTTATTTGTTTCCTTCCACTCAAGCACATGTTAGAAAAGGCGACCCCCCAGCAATCTTTTTTTTTCCCCCTTTTTCACATGACTAAGCGATTATCTTCTTCCTAATCAAAGAGACAGATGAAAAGAGTTTATTAATAAAAGTTCCCCTTCAGGAAGATTGGAAATGAATGATTAGTAAAATACACCCAATTTTACTTATAGACCCCCCTCATAGACAGGCATCTGTGAAGGGTAGGGATGCCAGAATAGCGGTGGGGACTCAGGCATCTGGAAGCTGTTTGCGATATGGATTAGAAGTCAGGCTGCACATAGATACTGCCTCCAGTCACAAAAGCTTGCTCTGTGGAGGGGAAAAAAAATATGCTGCTTGTTTACAGTGCTACTTTTCCCTTTGCTTGTTATCTGTTTTATTTCTTCCCTCACTCCTCTCTCCCCACACCATTCATGTGCAATTATGTCTGCACCGATACACCAGCTGGTGGGGCCTGTAAGCCATACCCACCACACCCACATCTAGGAAAAGGGGAGAGGGAGACAGGAGCTGGGCAAACAACACAGCATTGTGCTTGGGACCGGGGCATTATCTACTCCCTGTTGCCAGGGACCACTGATCAAAATGGGAAAAACAACTCCTGTGCTGGGGAGAAAAGACTGAAGATGGTCGTGTCTTCAGCTCGCAGTGTAGCCACAGCATATTTAAAACAGTGGTAAATCACAGATACAAAAACTCCAAGGGGCTTTAATAAAGAGCTGAATACTTAAGCAAGTTTAGAAAGAGAGGTGTTTTCCAGACAGATCTAGCTTTACCAGTGTGAGTCTGAGCTGGTCACAGTATTTACAAGCATTAAACCAGACCATCATATAAAATGGTGTGAAACATGAGAACCATTCTAGTTAAGAATTTTATGATATTTTTCTTATGAAATAAATATTATATACATTCAAAGATGCTACTTTTAAATCTTTCTAGCAATAGGATTTTCTGATGCTTTCTACTTGTTAAGTTAATATTTTCATCTCAAAATCAAATAAGTACAAGATAAGGCTGCTTAAATTCTACATGCACACATTAGATCGCAAATTAAGAATATCCCACCTGAGTGTGAGGGGTATTGGGATCAAGGTTTTAGGCCTTCTATTCATCCAGTTTTCCTTCACTCAGAAGAAGCAAAACCCAAGCCCTAAACTACTTCAAAAAGTATGGAATAAAATTTTTAAAAATAAAATTATTAATTTAAAGTGGGTTGCTTTCAAATCCAGACTCTCATGCTGCATTTCAAAGATAAAATTTCTTTCGTCTCACACCTTATTTGGAAGAAATTTCATTCTGAAGCAAGAGCATTTATTTTAGTCATTTTTTTTTAACAGAAAGAAAATTAAGCATTAAGCTGCATCTCAAATTTAACATTTTCCTGGGAGCTTCTCTAAAAAAATGCATTTAAGAGTTGAAGGAAAATATTTGAAGGAAATAGATTTTTGTGCAATCATCTTTCTGAATTTGTCAGAATTTTTGATTATTTGAGAAAACAAACAGGAAAATTAATTGGAAGATTACTACAAAATAATTCAAACATCTCCACATAATTACAATTACAACAGCACCATGGTAGGGCTATACTATTGCTAATACAGTAAATAAAGCAGGCTGTTGCAGTAAATCCAAAATTATTAGATTTAAATTCATGACAATGGATATTCATTTTAGACCTACTGGATTGTATTAGATATATATTTTAAGCCTCTTAAATGCTTACATATTAGAGGTATGGGGAATCTCCTCTTTTAGAGGAAGGCCTGCAGAAAAAAAACCCCATACATTGTAAACAACATTCTTAATGCCATTTATGTGTCATTTTACAGGAAAAAAATATTAAAAATTATAAGCATTTATTTCCACAGAACAAAATTATGTACAAGACCAGTGTTATGCAGGTTTCCTTGGGATGCATTTAAGATGATCCCATCATATACAAGTAGAAGGGATTTCACTGGTCACTCCTCATCTGTGACAGCAAAGTTTTAAACAACATCCCATTATCACACATTAACTATCATTTAATATTTACAGAATTCTTTATATACTGTTATTAGGCTTGTTTATATCAGATTTCCAAGACAGTAATAATTTGCCTATGCAAGCCTTCTTAAAACAGAAAATCACAACATATTTAAAACATGTTTAAAACCAAATATTTTTCTATCTACATAATCATCTATAATAGACCCAAAACACTATGTTGCATCTTCCCAGATGGAAATTCAAATTGCTACAACTATGGAAAGCTTCATAGTTAAAGGAAAAAGAAAATACTGTCTCAGTAGGTCATTGTTGTTCAGGTTCCATGTAGGAAGTCCTTGGAAAGGGAGAGTAGCCTGGGGTTTGTGGTGGTGTTTCTTGGCGCTGTTAACATTAAAATATGTTCTGTTCAGACAGAGTATGTCAAATAATGATAGGTTTGCAAACATAAGCTATCTAACAATATTTTTAGTTGTTCAGACATCTCTGACAAATCCCACCATCCTTATGATTTGTCTGCATTCAATGTCTCCACCAAGGGGATTTCCATGAACACCATGGACACCATCTATAAAAGAGCAATTTACACCTAAGAAACCAGGCCTTTTTTTTTTTTTCTGAAGAAGAATTGTATCTACATAAGAAAA
>NC_081250.1:59262434-59297434 GCF_030490865.1 Poecile atricapillus
TAAGAGAAACCCAGAGGACTTTGTTTTCCCCTCCTCCCATGGTCATAAGCACAAAATTCCTTTTGCATTTTACCTGGTTATGCTGCCTTCATATTAGGCAGCACTCCCTGAGTACTTTGCCATTTAAAGTGGAACTAAAGCCATAAAATCTCTTTTTTTGCTATTTTTCCCTCTATATCCCCCACACACTGTTATTTATCCAAAACTCTTGAATTATGTAGAGTGACATCAATCTTTCAAGTGGGAAAAAATAAAGATGTTTCTTTAGGGGAAGAACACATTATTCTCCACTCCTTCAGTAGTTCAAGCCATAAAACTATTATGGCATCTGTGTTCAGCTATCTGTACTTGTCTACATATATAATTTTGAACACTTTTTAATTGTAACTTTAATTTTTAACTTTGGATAGACTGTTTAACCATTTCATAGCCTCTAGCATTTTTCCTACATTATTATATGTACTTTTAATCTAATTTTAAGACAAAAATCAGCAAACGACATTGTTTAGTTTTTGTGTGATATTTCTTCTAGTCAAAAAGTGACAGATGAAAAGTCCAGTGACAAGTGTCAAAAAAAAAGCAGATTACAGGGCTAAAACAAATGCTTAACCCACTTCAGCTTACCCAGCAGGCATCTTTTCACCTTCATCAATGTGAATGCCTAGTGAGAATCTCTTTTTTCTGGTGAACAAACAAGATCACGGATTGATAACATTTATTAATTTTCATCTAACATCCAGAGTCTATTCCTTGCTTTTATGCCATCTGAGATAACATATTCTTTCAAAATTAAAACATAGTGGGATGTTTTAAGTTTTTAACCTCTTCTCAAATGTGAGAGGTACAAAGACCAAGTACAAATCATCTGCTTCCTATCACTAAAGTGCCCCACTGTAGAAGTGGCATTTTGATTCTGCCAGTTAAAATAAATAAATGCTTATAATTTGCAAAGAAAGCTAATTGATAAATGAAGTGTTGCCGATTAGTAGCGGTGATGGCAGAATGACATTCCATTATCCCACCAGACACCTTGCAGGTCATGGGCAGGGAGTCACAGAGGACATGGTCCATGGCAGCTCACCCCCTCCTCTCCTGCCCTGACTCCAGGCATTCCTTTCTCTGACCCCGTTGCCAGTCCCATATCTGCTTTCATCCTGGTGCACAGGGTGGAGGGGCTGGCTGTTGTGATGGTGCGGTGTCACTTGGGCTGGGTGACAGCCCGCTCTCCACAGACAGCGCTGTCAGAGAATCACAGACTTCCACATGTACAAGTGAAATTAACTTCTGTTAGTCTGACATTTTCCGCAATCAATACTCACGGGGTCCTTGTCTCTGGGATCAAAATTCATAAATCAAAAGCAGAAAGCATGAAATAAGGTATTTGATAAATCCATTAACTGAAGTGGAAGTGTACTTCTGTCACACTGTTTAAAGACTACAGTAGCGCTGGCTAAAGGGGGAGAAATCTAGCAAACACATTAAGTGAAGTGCTGGCTTGTGTTTGTTTGAATATATGGCTCAATCTCACTTGCTGAAGGACATTATGCCTGGGCAGGAGACAAGCTGGTTTCCCTGGACTCCACACTGCAGCTATTGCCTTCAGAACGCAGAAAACCATCAAGTAACATTTTTTGATGGATAATCTTCCTAAACCCACTCCAAAACAATGCAAGTTAAAGACAAATCTGTATTACCACCACTCTAAACCACTTTGGATTCACTAAAGCTGCATGAGCCTAACGTGTGGATCATTGTTTTCAAGGGTTAGAAGGAGGTCCAAGATACAGATAAGCACCAAGAAAACTTCTGTTGCATTTTTCAGTCCAAAGATCCAAGTGACTCCTTAAACCCCCAAGGACTACCTGTTTGGTGTCTAGGAATTGTTCTTGAACACAGGGCCAAATCCACACCTGCTGTCATCTGATGTGGGTCTCTTCAAGTGACGGTAGCTCTCCAGAAGCTAAAAACACATCCCGCAGTTTGTGTATTCCTGAATTTTTCTATAGAGGGATATACCTGTATTTTTCAGGTATGATTCATGATATAGAATTAGTGTCAGAGGTTTACATTTGAACATAAATAGCATTATTTTAACAGAGCTACTTTTTAAGGAATATTATAAGTGCTTGCTGTGATTGAAAATTGCAATGTCTGCATGATATGGAAACTGCCTAATGACCAAACTTTGTATCTATAATTTAATATAAAAGGTAGTAGTAGAGAAATTACTTTAATTAGATCATTCCTTTATATCACTTCAAATACTATGACAATACACTTTTCTTCCTTCCTTCCTTCATGCTTTGAAATCGAGACAAAACAACTGCTTTTCTGCATGACAAAATCTTCTCCAAACAAGAATTGCTTCTAAGTATAACTGCATGTCATCAACAAAACTCCTATTTTATAGTTTCTGAAATCAGTAGAACAATATTTGTAGCACATCTCATTCTATATCTGGTCCCTGCCCATCAATGAATAATTTGATTTTACTTTTCTCTAATTGCAAACTATCCAATAATTAGAGAAGGATTTTTTTCTATACAGATCTTTTGTCTTCTAAGTCTGTCAATAGTTGTGATTTTCTAAGAGTCTGAATGTACTCTAATAGACCTATGAGAATGACTTTTTTTGCTGTTATGTACGTTCAATAGCGTTTTTCCCCTATCACTTAAAGAATTCTATTACTTTCTTTTCTGCTCTAAATAATACAGCTCCCCTTGAGAAAACTCATGTTAACAGAATAGAACTCTGCATTTACTTTTAGATAATAAAATGATTGGGCATGTCTGGCTTACCTGACTATTTATAGTTATAGCATCACCCTCATCATAGAACCATTCTGAAATGAAAAAGTTCTCAATATATTGGCCTCTGATACTTACTACTCTACAAAAACATCTACATGTGGGTTTTTTAATTATTCAAGGAGTCTTAGCTGGAAATATTTTGGGAGAAAAATTTTTTAGATTTGGTTACAAGCAACATTTAAGCCCTATTTCTCAATTTTTATTCTTTTTTTTTTCCACAAACGCTGTGAATCCTGACTCTGGGTCTTCTTATGGTGTGAGTTGAGAAGCCACAGCAGATATCCATCCACTGTGGCTTCCCAAGAAATATGATCCCCACTCCTTCAAACAGTCAAACAGATTCTTGGTCTGTCTGTCTGAGAGGTGACTGGCAGGATGAGTGTCCTGGGAAGCTGAAGAGGCAGACAGTCTATCCAGTGATGGAAAACCAGCCATCCAAATGCCATTTTTATCCTTCCCAAAACTGTCCTGTCAGAAATATTTCTGACTTCTTTATTGCTTGTCTTTTTTTTTTGGTGGGTTTTTTTTTTTTTTTTTCTTTTTTTTTTCCCTCCATGAAGGAAATTTGTTTTCCATTCAGCACTTTTCAGGGGATGGTACCAATGAAGGGACCTGGTATTACTGAGAGAACTTTCACTCAAACACAAAATTCAATAAATTCACTCACAGCAGAATACCAAGCAGACTACCTTTCTTAAGACAGTCAGTACAGACCAGAATTTATCTTAAAATTCTCAGATCTCAATCTAGGACCAATTGTTCCACACCTCTCCAGAAGAGCAAATACCTAATTAAAAATAGGGTAGAAAGGAGTAGCCATTTATATCTTGTTTTTTTTTTTCTGCTCTCCCTGCCACAAAGTTGACTTCTCAGTTTCCCAGACAAACCAATGTGAAAAGAATTCCTTCCCTTTGCTTACATTGACATACAAGACATTGAAGTCTAGGGAACATGAAGTGCAGAACCACTTGGGAGAGTATATGAAAGAATACACTCAGAAGCAATCATACTACCTAGCAAGCAGCTAAAAAGTGCATATGTTTCAACATTTGTCAAGACATATGTAAAGATAGTATGGTTTTAATTTTTACCAGAACTGCATCTTTCCAGTGTTTTTTAAGTCCTCTGTAAAACAGGGTGGTCTGTAAATTTTTAGACCATTTCCTGTAGAAAAGGAGACCTGATTTCTGTTAATACTGTCCAGTACAACATGATAACATTATTCAAGAATGGTGTACTAAACCCAGAAATCTTCCAGCAGAAACTTACACTGGCCAGCAATGTTGTGACTCAATGCATAATTTGTTTTGCAATTAAAGAACATAATCAAACAAACTATTTATAAATGTATCTCATATACTGAATTAATATTTTTATATGCTTTTGATACCTAATGAAGAATTTCAGCTGTTGTACAAATAGACAACAAGAAGTCAGGTACTTATAAACCTTTTGAGACTTATTCAATAAAACGGTGAATTTCACCAGCAAGAAATATCACTTCAAAGACCTTGCGCTACTGCAATATGACAACTCAAGAAGTTAAGCTTCTCAGCTTTCCCAGGAAAAGGATATTTGCCTTTTCATTCAAAAAATAACTAAAATATTATGACAAGTGAAACGGGAATTATTTTTTTTTTCTTTACACAAACAAAATAAAATTACACTGATAAACCAAGTAGCAAGTTGTCATTACAAATAGTTTAGGGGTTTTTCTGTGCTTATTGAGCAAAATATTCTGATACCTCTTTGATTCTAGTAATGAAAACTACTTCCTTATAATAATCTTTTTTTACTCTTCAAAGGGAAAGCCCTTTTTAATTTGGGGAGATGTCTAAGAGTATGTGTTGATTAGAAATATGAAACAAAACCTTATATACAATCACGGAATAGTTTGGGTGGGAAGGGGCTTTAAAAGGTCTCTTAGTCCAGCCCTCTTACAAGGAGCAGGGACATCTTCAACTATACAGTTTACATACTAAATCTTTTTAAATTTTAAAAATTGTATGTTATTAAATTCTTTTCACCAGTACTAAACACATACTTCCTGCTAAATTCTACCCTCTAATCCCAAGATTTTTCCCAAGAAAATCTATTTGACAGGAGCAATCACTAATATCAAAACATCCTCTGCTTTGCCTGAATTTTCTTATATGGATTTCTCTATTGCAATGAAAATAAAAGACAAGACAGATGTTTACAGTCTATGTGAATGCTGAGACCTTTTTAAAAATTAGGAGGGAAAGAGAAGAGTCTTATTTCAAGCACAAGTGCAGAAGAACTCCAGCAGTCGGAGCATTTGTCACTGAAGAGCAACAAGGAGAGTAATTTGGTAATGAGAAGACTAATGGTGCCAGTGTACCTCCATGTGATGCAGAGGGAGTTTCTCCTTGGATCTGGAAGCTCAGAGATGATACCATTTTCTTCCTCTCTGTTCTAGGCCTCTTTAATTAAAATTCCTAGAAAAGACAAACGTGTATGATTTAATTTGGGATTTTTGTGTGTCTCCTGCTAGAAAGCAAGTAAGTTCATCTGGTATCCACTTTCTGGAAATCTTCCCATTTCCCTTTTCTGTTTTTCCAAACATACTTTTCCAAGCAGCTTTACAGCTCCACTATGCAGGAGAGAGGATCCATGTTTCTATTATAGCTCCCGTCATGTTCTCCGAGCTCTTCCTCGAATAGTCTCATCTTGATTACTGTGCTCCCAGACAGAGTAGATGAAGAGAACCAACATAGATGAAAAAAAATTACCCTCTCTGAAAAGTGTTATAGTTATACTTAACTGTGCCTTATATCCTTCCTAAAATTTAAATGTAAAGAGCTTGTTCTCACTTGGCAGGAAATATGAGAAGCTATGAAAATAGTCTTTCACTTTTATTTCACTGGACATAGCTGTTCTAAAAACACATGAAAAGGTCAATTTTTTCTTTGCTACACTTTTGCTTTCTGACATGAAACAAAGGAATAATGGTGAACCATTATTTCAGCATCTGCAGTATTCCCTAGCCAAAGTGCAGGGGTTACATCAATTCTGAAATAGAGATATTTAGTCATTTAGGGCAAGACTGCTTTGTTTTCTTGTAAGTCACACTCCATCATGACTTTTGAATTGCCTAGGCTTCCACAAAGCATGTTAATTTAATATCTTAAGGCTATGGCTGTCATCTAAATGCCCGTGGTATAATAAAAAAGCCAGCTTTATTTATTTATTTATTTTTTTTACTTTACTAGGAATAGTTTTTCCAAAGCAAGGATGAAGGAAATACTTGCTTTACTATTTTTTCAACCAAAACAAAGCTGCAAAGCTATGACAGATCTTTCTCTGGAAAAGGCTTTATCCTATGTCTTTGGAGGCAGTAGAATACCAGGAAGTTTTTGGAGTCATACTTTCCTTTCTGTCCCAGCACATAGTTCTGTTACTAGTTTGCAAATGCTTACAAGACACGTCAGGAGCTGTGATGTTTAATTGCCTTTTTTTTGCACATACACAGTCCACAGTTTAAGCAGTGATGAGAAATCATAAATTGGATATAAATCCTAGTGTGCACAAAGTTAACATTCTAGTGCTTCTTGCCTGTTCCTTCTATCCCTAAATGAGTAGCTGGCAACTTCGATGTCTGACTATTAAGAGAAGATTATAACAATAAGGTATTTTAAGCCAGCAACAAGGCAGATTGGAGTCCACAACCTCAATGTTAGCAGCTGCAAGCACCTAAACTCATTACCTGCTCCAGCCTCAGGCTCAAGCAGAAAGAGGGGAGGTTGGTAAAGCATGAGAGCTATTTGCACACATTTTAAAGTACTGTAATTCCAGTCCTGAACTTGAATGGAAATCTGTGAGACAGCTATGTGAGAAGTTTTACAAGCTGGGTATGACAAGCAGAAGAGGAGACACTCTTTATTTGTTCAACTGGTATTAAACATAAATTGGTAATACCAGCCAGAGGCTTAGTCCCTCTGATTGAAACTTTCTAGTTATCTACTAACTGTCTCAAGGAGCACTGCATTTTGCTAGTTGAAACATTCATATTACCACACACCAAAAGTGATTTGGGTGGAAATGAACATGATCTCAAAAAAAAAAAAAAGGCAGCAGGTTTTAATGTTTTTCAGTTTCTCAATTCAGTTCCCTAAACTGCAACACAGATTTTACTCATGGAAAAAGAGACAGTGGGAACCAGCCCAATGCAGTATTGGGTGCAGAGAAGGAAACCCTCCTGTTGTCAGGATTTCTGCCTGTGACAGCTAAAAGTCACCACAAAACTTATTTGTGCTTAAAAAATCATAATTAGAGACTATTCCTGCTCTTGATACTACTCCTGAGCCTTTCTTTACAGCCACATGTTGCTCTGCAATTGCTATGGAGTCTGCTTCTGAGGATGCTGCTTTCTCTCACCCAGTGACATACTGCAGGATGAGCCAGTTTCAAAATACAAAAGTGAGCCAGATCAAATGCATCTAATCCTTACTGCATGCTTACTGAAGTTAAGATTTCAGAAATAAATGAGAATAAAACTGCAAGAGAATAATTTAATTCACTTATTGATGCCTACAAGGTAAAGTGCACTTTTCTCACTATGCTTATCTTGATAAATATATGCTGACTTAATTTTTCTTCCTTTAGGAAGTCTAATGTTTTAAAGGCTTTTTCCAATTTGTGATTGTATATTTATTTCAGCTGATACCCTATGAACCACCTGAGCGCATTTAAATGCCATCTACCACATAACAAACACTGATTTCCTGCTAAGAGATGAGGGAGCTGCAGCAGTTACACTGTATTATTGTACCACAGTGGCAGGCTGCCAATATGTTCATTCACATTTGTAAATTCTGTCTCTTCTGTAAAAGAATAACAATCATAGAACTGAATACTTTGGTAAAATCTCAAATGTTTATCTTAGACAGTTGAATCATCTTCCTTGAAGTTCTGTGATGGAACATTCCTCTGTTACACAAACAGTAACAAAACAATATTTATTATACATTTACTTGTAATGGGTCTTTTTCTATAACAGAGAAACAATTTTCTGGTCACAAAAAAAAAAAAAAAAAGAGCCCCAAATGCAAACACTGTGTGGTACTTCATGGAATTCTTGCATGTTTGGTGCACTGTTCTAGTTAGGTCATGTCCTTTTCACAGAAACAGAAATTAAGTTCATCAAAATAGCAAATCTTCTTTTGAGCCAAGACCTATGAAGATTCTTTTAATAAAGTGACAACTTTCAGTTTCCTTGTAGACCTGCAACGATGCAATTGCTTAGAAAAGCTGCTATTGTTTCAGCTACTGCGTAGATAATGAACGAGTGCGACACAAGATACTAGTGAAGTGGAAAACAAGGGATTGTTGGCACAGTCCCCATGTTCTCTTTACAGGACAATTAGTGACACTCTGTGTTGTCAAAACACTTTTCAAGATTTAGTCACAAGTTAGAGGCAGTCTATCTGTGACTGCTATTGGCAAAAGGTGAACTTGATTTTCTAAAAGTGTGTGAGTGTTTTAGCATAATTAGTTTGAAATGAGAAATGTTATCTGTATTTATTAGAATTTCATGACAAATAGAGATAACAAATTAAATGCAAATAAGTTTTCTATCTGAGTCATTTCAAAGTTTTCCTTGTCTATACAGAAGAATTTAGACAGATTCTGCATATAATGGGCTGCTTGTAGTGGAAAAAAGGAACTGCATGCTTGGGCAGTGCTCTCTGGCTTTTGCTCCACCATATCTCAGCATATGGTGTGCATGCCAACCCATCACCTATCATTGGAATCTCTTTTAAACAAGGTGAAGTGAAATACAGTAAGCAGTATGCATACAGTTCTGAAGCACAACTCATTTGCACAAGATTCTCTTATTGTTATGTACACAATTATATTAGTTTTTAATTTTTTTATACCTCCTCTAGGCAAAAGTAGAAAAAACATATTCTTTGTTCAAACTTGCTTTTTTTTTTTTCTCTACTGTAAGGTCTGTGCCTTTAACACATGCTTCTTTTATTATAAACCTAATCCTAAGGCTAAGAATAATTTGTTTTTCTAAAAGACAGCTTTATTTATCAGTCAGGAGCTATCTAAGCATCTAAGCTGCATTTCTTAGTCTTTGGACTGTGGCTGCAAGGGTACTTTAAATCAGGATCTTCGGCTGGCAGTGGCAGAGGATCATCTCAGTGGTAACTGGCAGGGACTTTGTTTAAGGGTGACTCTTTTGAGGCACAGCATGTGCACTGCCACTGTACCCATTTGCTTTCTGCAGGGTAAGCTTGCCACCATATGGAAACCACATGGATTACTTAGTGGAGGTCAGGCTAACGCTGATAGCGTAACTAGATTTTCTGTCTCAATTGTTACAAGTTTGATGGAATTGAAAATGCACAGAACAACCTCAGGAGAGGAAATGTGGCTCTTTGTGAACCCTCTTTTGTACTTTAATACCAGTCTGAGCCACCCTTTCACGGCTGAGTTCTGAATGGATATTAGCTAAGCATTTTTAAGTCAAGGACAATCAACTCTGATTAGTGGTTTCAGTAAGTACAAATGTTGAAAACATCAAATGTGGATAAAAATTTGATGTTTGACTTTCCACTTTCTTCCCTACTTGCACTAAAAGACAGATCAGACTCCAAATCTAGTGATATTGCTTAAACAGCTCCATTTTATATAAAGAACTGATAGCAGATTTTACAGAGGGGTAATCTAGTTCTAACTTTCTCTAGAGTGCTCAATATTTTCCACACAAACAATTTAAGAAAATATCTGGTGCTTGGAATCCAAGTATATTACTTGTAAGGGCATGACACAAGAATTACAATCACAATTAATGGTATGTCAATACTTTTTAAAGAAAATATTGATGTCCAATGGGTAACCAGGCACTTACTAGATACTATGATCATCTTTCAATTAATGCCATCCATCTAAACTGGGCACTCAAATTACTCCAAAGTTTTTGAGATTAAAGTATGAGAAAAAAATATGGAGTAAAACTGTACTAGAGCAAAAAGAATAGGCAAATTACTATATTTTGCAGATAATACCTTTAGACCATAGTCCCACAGTTCATAAAAGTGGCAAATATCTTACTGAGTTTTCAAATGAGTTGGAATTATATGACAAGTGTCCTACTTCTGTTTTCTTCCTCATAATTCTCCCAAGGGAAAAAAAAAAGGTTTTTTTCAACTCTGTAGCCTATTTTCCTCATTTTATATCAACATGTAAAATATAGCTATGTTTTCTCATATAGGGTAAATGTGTTCATCTTCAGCATTCTCTAGTATGATTTCAAAGATGTTTTCGCCATGACATTTTCCTATAACATAAAGAATATAAATAATAAAGAATAGCACTTGATTAGATTAGTCAAAATTTGCTGATTTGATTTGCAACCAGAAATGACCATCCTCTAAAAATATCTGAGATAGCCACCCCTCAGCCATCAAGTACCACACAGCTGCTCAGTCAGATGCTCCCCTCTGGTGGGATGGTTGGGAGAACCAGAGAAAAGGTAGAACCCATAGGTTGAGATAAGAACAGTTAGAAGAAGGAGAAAGAGGGAGGAAGAAGGAGGAAGAAGGAGGAAGAAGGAGGAAGAAGGAGGAAGAAGGAAGAAGGAGAAGAAGGAGAAGGAGAAGGAGAAGGAGAAGGAGAAGGAGAAGGAGAAGGAGAAGGAGAAGGAGAAGGAGAAGGAGAAGGAGAAGGAGAAGGAGAAGGAGAAGGAGAAGGAGAAGGAGAAGGAGAAGGAGAAGGAGAAGGAGAAGGAGAAGGAGAAGGAGAAGATGGAGAAGACGAAGGAATAAAAACCAAAAGATACAAGTGATACAACTGCTTCACTGCAGGCTGACTGATGTCCAGCCCATCTCTCAGCAGTTATAAGCCCCGCCCAGTCAACTCCCCTCAGTTTATGTTTGGGTCAGCTGTCTTGGCCATGCTCCCTCCCAGGTCCATGGGAACCTTTCCCAAACTTCACAGTGATTTATGTGTATTATGACCACTAAAGCTTTTAAGACAGTGGCATACAAATGCTCCCCTCAAAAAAGCAGCAAACACTGTCAGTAGGTCATGCCAGCCATCAGGCTATTCATAGAACAAGCTCTTCCATGTACCTGTGACAGATGTTAAAAAGCACCAGGTATTCCCACACTTGATGTTGACTGCTGTGTGAGTCATGACACACAGGACATCAGACTGGATTGCCGCAGTCCACTGTTCGTAATTTGTTTTTATATTAATTCATGCACAGATATGTTTCAGCGCACAAGCACTATCCAACTGCCATATAATTTTCTAAGAAATTGAGGAAATACTATGATAATCAAATTTAAGAAGAAAACAGGAGTTAGTGGAAGGTATGATTGCAACGTAGTTATGTTAAATTCTTGGTGACAGAAATTTTTATCTTTTAAAATACAGAAGATTGTGAAAACAATTCAGAAAAGTTTACCATTTCCATCTTTATTTAGAATGAAGCCTTGAATATAAATTATTTTGATTATATATATTTTTTTTCCAAAAATGCCAGATAACTACCATTTATATTTCAGTTACATTTTTAAAAGCAATTCTCATCTTGATCTAAAGATATTTCATGGGAAAATATCTCAAAACATCTTTCAAGCACAGAAATAAAGGAAATATCCTGACAATTTGTAGAATTCTTTTTTTTCTCTCATCAGTGAAAAAAACCCAAACAAACCCCTTTATGCCTTCCCTGAAAGACTTTTCATTAAAAATGATTTTTTGCCTGGAAGGGACAGGTAATGTTTCTCAATTTTAATATGTTAATTAATTGCCAGATTATAATTTCTATGGAATTGAATTTGAATTCCATATTAATATTTAATGAATTAACTAAGACTAATTTAATTGTAATGAACACCAACACATTTAATGATGATTGGTTGCTTATTTTTAAAAAAATGCATAATAAATATTCTAATTTTCTGAGGATTGTTGTTGACAATTTCATTTTGTTTTATTTGTGTATCAGCTGAAAAAGCACCTTGAGGGATATTTCTCACCTCACCTCATTGACTGTGGCTGCTCTTTGGAGAGGCTGAAAAATTTTCACTGTGGTTTTAACAATGGTATGATTTCGAACCTCAGCTTAGTTTTAAAACTTGTCTAACATCACTGAAATTAGTGATTCTTTCCGAGATTTGAATTTCCATGAAAGGAACAAAAGCTTTCCTGTGGAATAGCAACAAACTAGAACATTGCCTCTTCTGGGGGAGGGAAGCAGAGGAAAGGACACGACTAGGCTAAAAAATCAAATAAAGCTAGGAAGCAATTTCAGAAACTAAAATCTTGGAAGGTCTCAGTGCTGAGATGGATCTGTAACTCTTCTGCATGCAACTTGCCTTCTATATACATTTTACCACTGTTATGTATCCCCAGCTTTCAGAATCTGCAGCACTGACCGTCACTACAGGCTTTTTCACATTATGTCACCACTTCTCAGAGCAGCACTAGTCAATTCAGTGTTCTAAATGCAGCAAAAAGGAAAGGAAGAAAACTGAACAAAATCCAACAGATCACACCTGCAATTCAAGTGGGCTGGGACAAAAGTAGGCTGTTTGCAAAAGCAGCAAGTTGTAGGGACAAAATCTTGCTAGGAATCACCTGATGCCACTGAATCTGTGTGTTCATAATCTCGCTGACTGAAGGGCTTACTCTTTTTAGAGAGGAATGCAGGATCTCTTTTCAATCCTAAAATCCCAGCTTAAAAAAGATTCTGGGTGCCCATATCCTACCACTGCACTACAGGTAATCTCATTGGTGGCCCCTTGGATTTGCCTATGGATGTTCCCACTGAAGTCTGCAAAAGAAAATAAATCTATACGCTTCTTGGGTTTATGATCTCAATATTTTCTCCAAAGTGAGAAAGAATGGCTCCTTGGAGAGACAAACTCTTAAAGGGCTGTTCAAATACACAGACACAGGCAAGATATCCTTCCAAAAATGCACTAAAAATATTCTGCTTTCTTGGCCTAATCTTTATTTCTCAAAACTTCAGTGAGGAAAAAAAAAAAGTTATGAATCATTACTTATTGATTGTCTTAAGTGCACTTCTTAGAGTGTGATAGCATAGCGTGATCATATCTGCTCACAAAACTAGTGTAAGCAGATGCCTGCCCCAAAACCTATCTTTATTATTTATGCAATTAAGTGTGTGGCTGCATAAAGCTCAGTGCATATGAGCAGTAATATTACACCATCCTGACGTGGGTTTCACTGCTGTATAAATGAAGCCCATATTAAATTTACAAAGGTTACAAAACCATTAGCACTGATGGCTTTTAAGGAGTAAACGTTCACCATGACTCACACTTTGTTCACTTGTGCCATTTGGAAATTAAGTATTCTTAATTGCTGTAATGCACTGCAAGTTCCAACGTTTCTCAGCGACTGAGGCACGTAATTCCCCTGTAATTTGAGTAAAGAATTCTAATTGATTAATTGAGTTTTCTTGTAAGATTGTGCAGGAGTTTCAGATGGAAGAAGGTTATCCTTGTTCTATGTAACATAAAAATGCTTGAACCTGCAATATAAAGTAATGTTATAGGTGCTGAGTGAAAGTACACAGCAATACAGTCTAAATGAGATGGCCATTTTTGCTGGCAACAAGTGTGTTGTACTTTACATCAAACATGCACTATGGGAGGTGAGAAGAGATAAAAGCTTTTCTTTAATGCCATTTAACATTTGCTGTCAACCTTGTGCCTTGTGTTGCCTGTCATTTATACGATCAATTTTTGTTTTGTTTTTGTTTTACTTGGTGTAAAGCTTCTCACTGCATAAAAACAAGGAGCAAGAAAATCCTGACATAAACAAACAAAAAAATGTTATGGAGATTCATCAGTGCTAGGTAGACTTCAAAACTGGAGAAAAAAAGAGTGAGAAAGGTCCTTTCCAACCTAAGTCATTCTATGTTTCCATGAAAGAAAGAGAGAAAGTTAAAGAGCTGGAAAAAAAAGAAAACAAACCCCTTCAGAAACTGTAGTTTATTTTTTTCTTTAAAAAATGTACTCCTTAGTAATGAAGCTAGCAAAGTAAAACACTAGGAAATCCATGCTGTCACCAGTTGATTGAACTGGCTCAAACCCAGACCAGACACAGGATCACCCCTCAAGTTCCCTTATAGAGAGCTACTTAAGCAGACTGTACTCCAGGCTTTAGAAGACAGGAGATAAAACACATACATGGACCCTGTAAATTATTTCATACATCAAAATAAATCAAACTGAATATCAAGTGATTTTGATGGGATTTTCTTACTAGATTTTGCCATTCTTTCTGCAAAATGGCTGAATTGCTATTGAATTTTGAGGTAAAATGAGTGTTAGTATTTCCAGCTTGTCACAGGCCATTATAAACTTTACATTAGATAAATAGTAAAAGTTCATGTAAAATATAAAGCTTCCACCAAAGATTTCAAAGACATGTCAATCAATATAATAACTACATGGTTTTTTCTGTGTTTTAGCTGAAATGTGACTTCAACTGTAAATAAAAATTTGCTTTGACAGCATTTGCTGCATTTTGTCACTTTTAAGAAAATGGTCTGCAGCTTCCCCTGGGTTGCTGCACAAATCCAATCTAATTTAAATTTCAGAGGTCTAGAAGGGTTTCAGGGAACCTCTTTTCTCTTCCATTCCACTTTCCATTCCTTGCTTTCCTTTCCTAAACCTTTGACTCCTTCAGAACCATGCTGAAAACACTTCTTTAAAAGGAAAATAATCTCTCTTTTAGTGTTGGGATGTTGATTTGTTGCTTTCCCACAGATTTTGAGGACACCAAGTTCGCAGAGGACTAGGTTCAATATTTATTTACACATTCTGCTGAACTGCACTCCAGTTACTCACAGAGTAGAAGGGCAAGCCTCTTCTCTTTTCCACCTCCTTACAAGTCTGAGTCTCTGGGAAGTATGTCTCATTGCCCTGCCTTCACTATTTCAGCCAGGGAGGTGCTGAAGACAGATACCTGCCAAGATCTCCCTATTCACTCATCTTGTATGAGCAACTGCGCCTTAAAGCTACTTGAAGCAGTATTATAAAATGACAGGAGTTTCAGCCAAGACCAACATTTGCCTGGTAAGGTGTTTATCTGACTCTTCACTACATATTTTTAAAACCCTGACAGTTTTAAGGAGCTGGATATGGTTTTTTTTTAGTGAAGCACATGGAACACTTTTTTCTGCCTTGTGACAGAGTTTGATGAAGTTTATTGCAGATTTCCAGGCTGGGCTTCAGCTGTATGAGCCTGGAAAAGTGCCGGTAAGAGCTAAGACATTGTTTGAATTAAAGGAGTACAGCTGATGCTTTCTTTGTCACAAATGTTTAATTCTTTCTTCCTCTTCCTTTCCCTGCCTCCCTTTTGTTGCTTGGTTTTTTGCTATCATTTCTGAAAAAAATACATGCTTCCCTTTCTTCACATGGAGTTTATTCCTAACAATGCTTGCCTCTCTGTCACACCAGCTCACAATTTGTATCACCCAATACACTAAGGGCCACAATTCATTTCAGTCATGGTTCAAAGCTATCCTGAAATAATCACAAAGTGACACTGTGAAATTACTGTAAAAAATTGTGCGGCAGTGTCATGACATTTTATAATTGAGACCTCCAGTACTCATAGCTCTATCAAAGCCCATAAGGAGGAGGGGAAAAAATTGTGTTTTGACAGACATAGCAGCTTGAGATGTGCAAGCAAGATTGTATAAAGTCAGCCATGTAGAAAGTTATCGGATGTTCCAGTTTGTGCCCCCATGAAATTGGCACAAATCATCTGGATTTGACTTCAGGAAGGTGGTTAGGAGTAACATGAGAGAGTAAACGAGAAGGTAATGGCCACTCAATGACTTAACCTGTGTCACAGGGCAACTAATGTGTCAGCAAAGAATCAAATAAAGATGAATGAGCTTATCAGAGGACCATGCACTGCCTCATTGGGTCCAATTTAATTAAACAAAGGAACTGTTCATATAGAAAGATTAATAGAGCAACCATATGCAGTAACTGCTATGAAAGTATATCAGAGAAACACGTAAACAGTTACAGGCAGCTGCTATGCAATATTATCTCTCATAATACTGATGAAAATCATCAGGTGACCACAATCATTTGACCAGTCATACAAGTATTTTTGGTAAAGGTCTGAGTCTATGTGTAATTCACAGCAGCTGAAGATGCTGCTTGTATGAACCAGCGAAATGGTAATAAATGGAAATTTGCCTAGTCAATCTACTCTAGAGCTTTCCTGTTTGAAACAGGTTTCCTGTTGGAAACAGGTTTCCCTCCTTGAGGAAAGACTCACGCATGTCTCCCGAAGGAAATGTTGCTATATGAAGTCACTTCCTTTACATCAGAATACTTCTCTGGATAAGAAAAATATTTGGCTTTGGTCAGAGTAAGTACATTTAATTACCCAGAAAATAAGAAAGAAGTCTAATATCAAGAGAACTTGGAACAACCAGCCTAGCAAATAATTTACTGGTAAGAAGAGTGAAGAGGAAGAGAGTAAAAGGAATGAAATGAAGAATAAATCATGTTTATTTAGAAAAACATAAAGTTAAGGTAGTAGTTCCACACTTTTGTGTTGTAAATGGCATTTCATGGTTAGGTACTTTCAGTTTGACATCAGTTTTGTAGTCTGAAACACAATATGTCACTGCAAGGCAGCACAGTCCAGCACCACTCTCAGCCTTTGATTGAATATCACAAGGCAGCAGAGTATCTTCTATTTGAGAGGTAAGGCAGCAGAGGTATTACTTAACAGAGCTGTGGCATGTTAGGAGAGGAAATATGGAACTCTGTATTACTGTCTGTACAGTGTGAAAATTTCTCCTTTGCAATATGAAATGAAAAGAAGGAAAGTTCTTGCTTTGAGGTAGCAAGAGGCCTCCACCTCGTAAAAGTCCTGGAGTACTGTCTTAGAATTCTTCACTCCTGGGTGGAATTACTGATTTTAAGACAGGAGTTTGGACCCTCAAAACCAAAAGAGCCAAGCAAAACTAAATGCTCAGGCAACTGTATCTCTGGTTCAAACTCCAATTTTGTTTTTTTTTCTCCTATCACTATGTCTACCAGCCCATGGAAGAGCTGCAATTTTTTGCTCCTCTAAATAATAATATCTGCAACAGCAGCTGGTTTGTTCTTTTTTTAGTTAGCACAGAATTGGAGTTTTAAATAGACATTAATGTTTCATGAGTTTTCATCCCCATTTCCCCATTTTTTTCTTTGGACTGGGGCGATAGAAGCACCGTATGTGTAAGCACATCATTCCCGACAGCCTCTGAAATTTCACATGTTTTTATTCCCCTAATTCTAGGTATGCCTGTTGCCGCTGAAGATGAATAGATCACACGGACACAGGTCGAGGTGTGGTGAAGAGAAGAGAGAGTTTATTTTTCCCTCCAGGATTTATAGGTTTCTGACCACGGCCAGAGATTGGATGGTCAGGATAACACTTTCTCACAGCACTGGCCATGAGAGATGTCCATCACAAGACGTGTAACAGAAAGAATGTACACATATCTATGTTTACAGTTACTGTCCTGGGAAAGTCTTTAGAAAACTATGTTAGCAAGCTCAGAAGCTGAGTTTTCAGGGCGACATATGCCTGTCTGTCTTGAATAAAAGTATGAATTTACTTCAGAAAATATCACAAATACACAAAACTGAAAAGTTCTGTATCAACCGCAGATTGGAAGAACCTAATGGAAGAGGAATAAAAGTTCAATAAGTTCAGTTCTAGCAAATGAAAACTTGCATTCTAATGCTCCAAAGAATTCAAAGTAATGTACTTCATTTTCAAATGGAACCAGTTACATTGAGTATTTTGGATTGTAAGGATTGTCTCACCATCACTTTCATCCTTCTTCTACCCTGTAAGATGTGACAAGTGCTGACCTACATCAGATGTTTAAAAAGTGAATTTTTAGCTACTTTTCTCCATCTGGAAGACTGGCATGGGGAGGTGGGCAAGTAAGGGCAGAACTCAAAGGTGTTTGGAAGCTGCAGACCAGAATGACAGGTCCAACAGGCAGCAGAAAAAATGGGCTGTGGGTATGTACCAGTTGTTCTTGTCTGCTGTTCATCCAGACAAAATGGCTGGATGAATCTCTTGGCAGCACCAGGGAGTGCATCCCTTTAGGAATTAAGACAACCTCCACCTTGCCTTCCATGGGAAGCAAGGTAGGAAATTTCTTCAGAGAATTTGCCTTTTAAATTGTACCTCAGGTTTCTTCTACACATCCACAAGAAGACATCTCTCCTCTCTCTCTCTGGCTCTTATGACCTTTTGGTTTAAGAGTCACCTCCCATGTCATCTTTAATGGTACATCAGCATGTGCATGAATAAGTTGAGTTCAGACAAATAGGAATATTCCTAGCTGGGATTGTTCCCTCAAGAAATATGTTTAAGCCAGATTTTTGGCTGCCTTCTATTTTGCCCTACTGTTTGAATGGCACAATGCCCACTCACAGGCTGGTCAGAGCTTAGGGCATAATTGTCAACCAACAGTGGATTAGATGTGCAGTTTCACTACAGTGGAAATGATATTTCCCTTGATGTGGAAATCCTTTCTTTTTGCATCATTGAACAGTGCAACCACCAGTTTGTTTTGGAGTGACAGAGGTGAATCATATTTCTAAGACAAACTACAAACCAAATCAAACCAAACAAAAAAAATTGAAAATAGAGGAAGAAAAAAACCATGAAGAAACTATAACTTGATGAAAATACTGACTGTTTAATAAGAAATCCCTGATCACCTATGAAATTGCTGGCAATTTTATATAAGAGGAAGAGTTTAAAATACTTTAGTCACTAGTGAGGTGTGAAAAAGAAATGGGGGAATGAGGATCAGTTATATACAATTCTCATGCTTATTGATGAGGTGGGATGTTAAGAAAATGAGCATATGGTGTACTTTACAAGACTTTCTTTACTCCTATCAAACACACCAATTATGTGACAGTAAGATTAAAAGAAGATAAAACTTTCTTCTCAGCTGTTGCCTGTTCAGGATACAAAACAAAATCAACACAATGGTTCCTTGAGCTGCTGTGGACATAAATATGGAAATTTGGTCCAATCATACCGATATAGACAGTGAACTTGCAGGTTTTCCTTTAAGAGACAGTAGTTAGTACGGTATTGTCTGAAAGAATCTGCTTCCCCTCTGCATGAATGACTCATTGCTCCTGCAGTAAATGCTCCATTTAGACATTAGTGCTTTGTCAGTCCTAGACACCTTCTGTAAGAAGGTGTAGCAGGATTATTAATATCATTTTGCAAGGTGAGCCAGATGCATTAAGATGTGGCACCTTCCTTTTCCATGTTGCTGAAGTTGCACCCAGCATTAACTGGAAGGAAGGAAGAAAACAGTGCATGTCCTGTTTCTTGAGGACTGAGATGCAATGTGAACTGTCCGCCTCACTGAAGACCACAGTGGTGATTTTTTTTGTTTTGTTTTTGATGGGCCTGATAAAGAACTTGTTCCTGAACAAAAGTGTATTTATTCTGAAATTAACTAACAAATGCTAGTTATTAGTTATTAGTCAGCTACTTCTCCTCCCTCTCTCCTTTCAAATATTGGAGGGCTAGATCCTAAAGAGGATGAGATAAAGTATGTCTCCTTTTGTGGGACATGGTAAACAGGAGACCTTTAGTAAGCAGGTGGGGGTTGGACTCTTCTATCAGGCAGCCAATGACAGGAGAAGAAGACATAGCCTAAGCTGCATCTGGTGAAGTTTAGCTTGGGCATTAGGAGGAAGTTCTTCACAGAAAGAGTGATTGGGCATTGGAATGGACTGCCCAGGGAGGTGGTGGAGTCACTGTTCCTGAAGGTGTATAAGACTGGAGGTGGCACTTAGTGACATGGTCTAGTTGATAAGGTGGTGTTAGGTCACAGGTTGGACTGATGATCTCAAAGGTCTTTTACAACCTAGTTTATTCTGTGATTCTGTGATTTCCATTCAATGGATGCTTACTGGGAACACTAGCCTTGGGTGTGGAAAGTCATGCTCAATTATTTCCTGCTGAAGGGACTTCCTCCCAGGACAGTAACATGATGGGGATATGATTAGTAATGTGAGAAAAAGCACTATTATGCTCCCTGTGGTAGCTGCTCTGTGTTGTATATACCTAAGTAGGGTCTGGAACAAATATACTTCCATTGTTTTTCAGAAGGATGTTCTCATTCTGTTGACCCATGAACTTCTGAGAAATCTACTGTGAATCAAAAAGTGGGCAAGAGTTTATTTTTGTCACTCTTCAAAAGAGTGTCCTAACCTCTAAGCCAATGGTCATTTGCAGATGAGTGTCTTTGAGAAAAGCTGGCATATTGCTGCCCTTCACAAGCCATAAACCACACCCTTCTGTGCTCCACCATCAATGTGTGTGTGATGCCCCTGGCTGGGTGTGACTGCATCAGACCAAGTAGATTATTTTCTCAGGAAGGGCTGTGTCAGTCTTTTTTAGCAAAAACATTCCAAACTGTATTAAAAACTTCAAGAAAAAATAACCATTTACCATATGGTGTATAGTACTTCCCTGCTCTAAGGGCAGAGTTCAGGAAGAGGGAGAAGTGCTACAATATGGACAGTTACCATAATCAGTGGGCAAATGAATTAAACAAGGATAAATCCACAAGTCTTGTGCCAGTGTGGTGAAGCCAGAAATGCCCTCTGCTTTGAAAAGCCATTTCCAGCAGTAGCTGTTGGTGAATTTGACTCAAACAGGGAAGTAGTTTTGTGATGGTAAATAGGAAAAGTAAAGGTAATAATAAAAATAGTAAATAGTAGTTTTGCTATAGTTTGCATCTTTCTACTTACAGAAATAATTTCTTTTAAAATATGTTTCTGCAATGGGCTAACCATAATTCATCTTTAATTAAATGCAGATTTCATATGTATGTATATATACATATATATATATATATACATATGGACTGATCTTTAATAGCTTCTCACATTCCCATTGACAACTGAAGGTTTCCTTTCAAGATGGGGATCAACAGGAAACCATTTTTTAACAGCATGTTCACAGTGATACTTTCCAAATTGGAAATAGTGGGGTGCTATGCCCAAATGAACATTTCTGCTGAAGGCAGGATTTGCTAGATTAGGAGCAGTGCCCTGCTAACTTGGCAATGTCATTTTCAAAGTCTGCACTAAAACTTACTGTACTACATGCCCCACTCCAGTATGGTAAATTCCAAGCCCTGCATGAGGTGCATTCCACCCAGTACATAGAGCCATAGCCAGCCAGATTTCCATCTTCTTTACACAGGGTTTAGATTGTCTAACATGCCTGTGTTTCCTAACATTCATAAATTCTTCCTGAATTTGTGTCTTACTAATACCAGCAAAATTAAAGGCAACCCCTTAAGAAGATAAACTTATTTTTGGATGTGGGCTGGTAGTCAATGGAGTAACATAATTATTTTCTGTCTGCAGTGAAACTATATACATTTCAATGGTTGCAATTTATATTCTGTTCCAGAATATATGTAAAACAATTTCCAATGACAGAATTTAAATTAACACATGCTTTATACACAATGGAGGAAACATCCCTTCTCCATGTGTTGAAATCAAATGTGATTTTGTATAGACAACCCTGATATATGCTTGCAAACGTCCCCTAAAATATCATTACACTGTGGAAGGATTAAAAACATTGAATCATGTGGTGACCTTTTAGTAGAACAGAGAATTTAACCCTCAAGTCAAATTTACTGTTAAGAGTTCACTGTCTCCTAATTTAATGCACTTCTTACTATCAAACATAAAGCAGAATTATATTTTTGCCTTTTATTACCACTAAATTAATTATGTTAGAGGCACTGTTTGGACAAAAGTAACATATTCTGAATCATGTTGGGTCTGCTTTGAGTCTCTGCTGGCTAGTGCATATCATTATACATCAAGCTATATAACACTTAGCATACTTTGCTTGTAAAATATGGCAGTGGTTTGCCTATAACAAAGCTGTAGCTCAGGAAGACATCCTACTGAACAGATAGATGTAGCAGAAAAATATGATATACATGTATGCATACTATATTCCTACTCATACTGTATTATTTGTTAGCATTAATGCTAACAAAACCTATGCTTTTGTGGCACTCACATCATGAAGTCAGATTTCAGATAAAATGAGCAATGGGGCCTGTTCAAAGGAATCAGTTAACCTTTTCCCTTTGTTCACTTTTTAATTTCTGCATGGTTATCTAGCGTACATATCAACAGGAACAGCAACAGACTAAAACAAAATTACAGAAAGGAAAGAAGGAGCAAGAGAAAAAAAAAAAAAAGGAAAAAGCAAACTTAAACAATACCTCTTACTGTGACAGCAACTCTCCCTTAACAGCCTCAAGTGTTTAACATATTGAAACAGTTCATCTTCCTTCAATGAACTTTAATAACTCTGCCAGGTAAGAAGCTATGCTCCATACTTCTTCATGTTGTCTTTTCCCTTCAACATATCTATACTGATCTCCTCATCTGGTCAACTTTACAGCTCCGCTGTTTGGAGACCAGTGAGCACAGTTATTACCATCATCAATAACCTGTCCCACTTTCTCCTCTTCATTTCTCAACCCTTCTCTTTCCCCTTCAAAATCTAATAATAGCTCCTTGCCATGATAGCTGATCAATACAAGAGGGCACCTGTTCACTTTACTCAACACACCATGCTAAAGTAACATGACAAAGGAACAAATATGATTCTGCCTGAATTGTGTCAAGTAACAAGAAAACTATCCAGGAAGTTTCCCTTCGGGGCAAATTTCATGAAACACTACAGATAACCAATTTTTAGACATAGAACTAATCTCTTTCATCTCACTTTCTCTTTTGCTTCAGGTATGATAGTTGGAAACATTAATACAGACAAACTTCAGGCAGCAGTCGCAGCACTGGAGCTGCAGCAGCAGCAGCCTGCGAGCCAGCCTTCCATGCCAGCACCTAAATCACCCTAATGAATGAAATGAGGAAGGTGTAGCGATCACCCCCACGCAGAGTGGAGCCATTAATGAGCACACAAAGATAAGCTTTAGAGGGCTTATAAAACCACAAGGAGCAAAACATTTGCATGATCTCTTTGACTAAGGATTTTTTTCTAAAGAAATGACATTTGGTGTTTTAAAGAGCTGTTCCGTATTAGCAATATTAATCCTTATCTTTCCAAAAATGTGGATAAATGTATCAGCTGTTCATTGGCATTTGCAAAATTTTTTTGTTGCATGTAAGTCATATCAAATGTATATTTGAAGTCTCTGGTCACATGCACACACACTTACTGAAGAACCCAGTGTCATAGATAAAGCTCTCTGATAACGCAGTAAAAAAAATTGTTAATTAAATATTGCTACTCAGGTAGATCAGAACTGCTGATTCACTGTCCAGAAAGGAGAATGACAGAGTTGTAAAGGAAGAAATAGGTACTGAGAGAAAGAACTCATTTTAGTTATCTGATTATGGTCAATGATTTGCCTGATTAAACTCTTATTACACAAGACTCAGAAGTTGATCTAAAATTTTCATATTAGAGAGCATTAAATACTAACCTAACTACTTCATTTCCAACCCCTGAAATAAATCATTCTAATTAATTAAGGTTCTGCAGTCCTCTTTGTGCAAAGGACTTACTCTTCTGTCAAACAATCCAGGCTTTTTCTACATAGTTGCACAAGCATATCTCAAAACAACAGTAAGAGCCTGTACAAATAAATGCCATATTAAATTATCAGATTTAGCTTAATCCTTCCCTTCCTATCACAGTTATGTGGGTTAGAAATGAAAAAAAATGAGAATATTTATTTTTGTGTATTGACTGAACATGCAATTCTAAACCAATGAGGTCTTAATTTATTTTTTGTGCAAAAACAAACCAATACTGTAAGCCTTTAATTATAACAGTGCATTTTGTAAAATGCGAGCAGTTGGCTAAGAATGGACTGGTTTTTTAAATGCACAGACTGAATAATTGAACAAAAACTAATTTTATATTTTTTCTGAACTGAAACTTCAGGGCATTTCGATTTCATTTACCATTTATAATTCTGATTATTGTATTCCTTTTACATTCACCCTATTGGAATGGTAACAAAAATATCGTTTAAGAGGCTGGTTAATTTTTGAAGTAATCGTATGATTTTAGAGAAATGTTTTATCTTTTTAATATTAATGATAAGAATTTTCAATTATATATAAAAAAAACAAACAGACCCTGCAAAAATATTTCATGTTACTAGGAAATGTGTTAGATGGTTTCCCTTATGATACATTCCTTCTGTGTGGAATGAATTAAAATTCTTATATTTTACTAATAGTGATGCATTACTTTCTTCTTGGTTTATTATAATATAACATTTTCACGCTTAGATTTTAAGCCAGCTCTTATAGTATGAAAGGTTAGGGAGTATGTTGCTGTTCTGTGACTAAATATGTTAATGTTTAATATTCTCCTACTAATACCTAGTATTTTCTGGTATTTTTATGACTTAAGCCAACTTAAGTAGGGGCTTTAGTTAGATAAGAGAGAAATTATTTTTCTTTCTTATAATGACACTGTCATTTTATTTTGAAATAACACACATACCTCTTTATACCACACACAAATAGTTTTAGTACTTTTAAATAACTGTTTTCCCATTTAGCTGAGGTGAATATTATACTACCCTGTCTACAAATTCCAGTACAAACATTTTGGGAGGCAATGAGGAAAAAGATTTTTTTTTTTTTTAATAAGCAACAATCCTTTTAGTTGAGTGGTGTTGACTTATTTTCTGCACTTAAGTCTCCAGATTATTACATAAATGCTACCATGTGCTAGAGAGGCAGTATGGCTTTGCAGTGTAGATTTGGTTTTTTTATGGTGAGGTGAACTTGTGCTTTCCTGTGTGCGCTGGTGTTTCTGTCTGGCTGCAGTGGCACCTGCTGATGGCAGAACCCTTGAATTGGAATTGGGGATGGCCAGTCCACTTCATGGGTTTTCACAATGCTCAGAGAGAGAAAATAAGGTGCAAGGAACCCACTGGACACAAGCTTTGAAATCTTTCTTTATGCTTTCTTTTCTGTAGCTGGTTGAGAATTAACATTCTCACCATGCTCCAATGGCAAACCAAGGAGCAGATCTGATGGCAAGACCTGATGAGGACATGGGCAATTCCCTCCTTATTTAATACTCATCTCTCTGTCCTCCTGTTTCCAATGGTTTTTTTTTTAATAGCTCCTCTCTGCCACACTGGTTCACTGTACATGTTCCAAAAGGCAGCCAGCTATGTGCTCTCCCACCTCTCCTGCACTTAAGTCCAAATAATACTATCGTTAGCAAAAAATACAGCTCTGGCTGCAACCTAAACCACAACACAATTAACAAAATAACTGCTCCAAGAGACACTGTATTCTGCTAATAATTAAGTGGTTTTTTAAAAAATAATGTTAATTTCTACTCTGGAACATCTGTGACCCATTCACAGGGTTGAAAAGCAGAAGTAACATTATTGCTGTAGAACCAAGACAGCCTCCCACTTCCCTCCAGAGACCCGCACATGTATTTCCTCCCATCCTAAAACATGTACATGAACAACATTTACATCTTTTTATCATTATAATTTTGGAAAAATGACAGAAAAGTATTTTAGTTTAAGACAGTGATTCCCAAGGTGCTCTGCCCTGACACAAGATGCCTGCAGTCAGTGCTTTCTTTTCCAGTGCATCATGTGGTAGCTCTGAGGCTAGTTTTGAATTTATCATATTATTTAAGTGGCAATTTTTCTCTATTTTATTTTCTATTCGCTTTGCTCTTAGAGTGCAAAGGAGAGCTGTTCATGCCTTTCTCTACACAGCAGGAGTTTTTTCACTTGCTGTTGGCTCTGGGTCAAATATTCAGGCGTTATTAGTGCAAAATCTTTGCAAAGCAAAAAGCCACTCTGCTGGGAAACCAGCTCACTGAAGAGAGTGTTCCTTTTGGTAGTAATTAACTGTAATACTGTGGAGGAGTTCTAACAAAGGTGTAAACAAAACAAGAAAATTTACAGCACCGTCTTTTTTCACCTGAAATATGAGAACTGTCTGCATGTATATCTTCACTTATATAGGATACACCACAGTTATAAAGCTTACAAAAAAAAAAACAAAACAGAGGAACACTAAACATAATTTAAACAAGTAATAAGAACTTAATTTGCCCAAACTGTCAAAAGTATTGCCGACATTGCTTCACATGACAAAGCTCATCACTTCATCACGATTGCCTCAGAACAATATAACTTAGCTTTGAATAGCTGTCCTTAAAATGTGGCAATAGAAAGCAAGTGCAAGGCACCCATTAACACAACCTCAAAAAGTTAAAAGCAAAAGGAGTTGTGCTCCAGGAACCAATTACGATGTTTGCTACTCGCTAGTGCCACCACATGGAGTGATATTTGAATATAAACCAACCATTGCAAAACCAGGAAATTGTCTGTAAATAATACATGGTATACCATACTTCAGTAAGAGAGCAGAGAAAGATATATAATCTCTCTACTGTGCAAAGCTCAGACTGTGCCCTCGTAAAAGTGGAGATGTCCCATTTCTAAGAGCATGAATGCACTATAGTAAAAGCAGAATAGTCAAACTGCTTTATTCCTCCAATAAAAGAAAGAACCATTTGGTAAAAGGATGCATTACACATTTTCTATTTAAATCAGTTTATAAGAAACAGATGTTAAGTTTCCTTTGGTAAGAAAAAGGAAGGGTTATAAATGAATTAAAGTGACTTCTCCGTGGATCTTCTGCTCTTCTTTGTTCCTTTAAAATTTTGCATCAAAAGTAAAGCAAACTGAACTATAAGGTGCTATAATAAGCTGGCATAAGAAGGGAAAATTATATTTAACTGCAAGTTCCATAAAACATGCCAAAGCATCCTGTGCTACAGCACAAGAATCAAACACGTGCAATGCAAATACTTATTAAAACAAAGAGACTGTCAAACACAAAATACCTATGGCACTCCCTATGCTGGCAAATGCAGAGGAGCGACAGACAAAATGATTGAGTAACAAACCTGCTGTGGCGTAATTTCAGTTTCCTATTCAGCTGAAGACACATTACAAGCTGGCTGCAGCACTTGTAAAAAACAGGTTTACAGGAAATATTCTGGGGACAACACTAATCTAGACTAGGGAGAGAGTTAACAGCGTTTAAGACAACTAGCCAGTTCTAGGCTTGTATTTTTTCTTAGAACTTACTCTACATAAGGGCTTTTGGCTTCCCCTTCTCATCTCCTCCCCTATGTCACTAATGTCTCTAAATAAGCTTTAATTAAATATCAACCTCCATGGTCTCTGGACAGTGTTTCACACGTGGCCATCTCGGTGCAGGAGGGCTCAGGCTCCGTGTGGGAATGCTGTCTCCCACATGGCTCCACTGAACTCATCCTTAACGATCTATCCCCGCTTACCTAACTTCAACACTATTTTTCCTGAGACTGCATTAATGAAACCAATAAATAAAGCATTGTATCACCCATGCAGTATAGACATTAATTTTAGAACAAAACATTAATCAATTTAAATTTATGTACTAATGCAGACACAATCAATTTGAAGTTCTTATGACAATTAACAAAGCTTTTGCTACATCCCTAAAACACACTGACCCATCAATTATGGTTTGCATCAAACTAATGCTAATGGTACTTCCTTCTTCCTTAGGCTGTCAGCAGCCTACCTGATTGGTCAACTTCAATGCAGCAGATCAATTAATATAAATTATACATGCACGGAAAGATGGGTTAATATCATAAGTTCATTTAATTAATTGTGTTTGATTAAATGAGGTACTTTCATTAGCCCTCTTAGCCATGAACCATATATACATCATAATCCTTTTACAAGCTCAGCCGTCCAGACATAGACCTGACATTGGGAGCATATTCAAATTACCAGCCGCAGCCATGCAAACCTCCCTGCATAATTAACAACTAAACGAGCTGCAGTCACTTAAGCTGAAAAGAAAACTGTTCACATCAACCTCTCTGATACTGTTTAAATTGAAGATGTCATGGGTAAAACAAAGGTGAACAGACAATGGTAATTAAAAATTAAAAAGGACAAGGGGGATTTGCTACTAATGGAAGCAAAGTGAAAAGAGGGCTAAGGGCCTGGTTGTTAAAAAAAAAAAAAAAGAAAAAAAAAAAAAGGAAAGGATGCTGGTGTGTTAGGTGATTCTGCTCTTGCTTCAGAAGGAAAATTATAGCATAAAGACCATCCTATAGGGTTAGTCTGTATGAAACTGTATTAACAACTGAACCCCTAACACAGGCAAAGGCAAGCAATTTGGTTGCCATACGAGAAACATCCTATTTCTACTGGAAACATTGTGGTTCCACCAACTTAAAGAAAAATCTGAAGAGCAGTCTAAGATAGGCCTCCTTGGCTCACCAACCTGCTTTGAAAGGAGTTCTTTAAAATGAACTTTCCTAGAAGGAACTTACTGAGTCCCAATGTGAAAAAATACATAAATCTGTAGGCAGTTTTCCTCTCTTCCTCGGTTCAATTCCTGCCCTTCCAGGCACAATTGGAACTCACAGCTGTGCTCAGAGTGCAGCAAATGCTGCAGCTCAACAGCAGTGAAAACAGAAGTGTGAGTATGAAACCTCAGAAGAACTTGTTGACTACAAGTTAGTGGCAGCACTTTGTAATAAAAGTATTGGTATGCTATCCTGATCACATTCTACACGTTAAATACAAAAGAAAATTATGCCAGAAGACCACGGGCATCCAGAGCTTCCAGCTGTTGATTCATTTTCTTTGCTAAAAATATATGTTCATTACTATTATATCACAGGAAGGAAAACACAAGTATGATTTTTCAAGATAATATAAAGATATTGAAGATTTTTTCAATAATTTCAATATAAATCGGTATTGAAAATCATACTGCCAGTGCAATTCAAAGAAGGCATTAAGGTTCTCCTGGTATACAAAAACGAAGTAATATTCAAACTCCTTTCAAAGTTAATTTCAGCGTCTACCATTTGACAGAAACCTCATTACTGTGGAATTCCTTTGAATTAATGAAAATCATTAGCAGACTCTCTGCCCATGAATGACCAAAATGGGGCAAGGCTGCTCCATGTCACTGGAGGTGATAGAAAGACGAGTCCAGAGTAATGCTGACTAACCATGTGTTCTAAAATACGAGTGAAGGTGTGTTAGCTGTCCTGGAAACTCACAGGAGCTTACAGCTTAAGGTAAAAGTCATGCAAGTTGTCCCATTTCTCAGCACAGTGATGCTGCCTGCAGAGATACTCCAGTACCAGATTTCTGCTGTGTATGGACCTGTTACAGAATGACATTTAAGCACATATTTTTACCACAGGCTGTTGAACAAAGAAATCTTGCTCTTGTCTAGGTAAAAAGCCCTACTAACTTAAAATAAATAAAAAGCAGCAGTTTTTTTGAGAGTCCAGCATTTTGGTACCTATTCCAATGCAAGACCATGATTTGCTCTTCTGGCATACATGGACTACTTGTATTATTTTGTCCGTAGACCATGGGATGGATTGCAGTACTGATGAAAATTATTGCAGTCTTTTGGCAAAACTGAGAAGGACAGTGCTCATGTTACTATATACACTGAACTATATATCAAACATATTCTTCAGCATTATTATCTATGTTATACTGTTGAGACAGAAAGGACTCAAGGAGAGTGACTGCATGGAAACTGACAGCTGTCATGGAATTTTTATAAATACTCATTTGTAGAGCTATGATGAGTTAATATTCTCAGATCTAAAGGTGCTTTACTGCATATATCTATCTTTAAGCCTGTGTATACTTCCAGTAAATAATAATATATTTATTTTATTGGTTGGTTTAAGTAGAGAAAGCAACAGTGCCATTTATCCGGGGAATTGTAGCCCACAGTTTCTCACACTTGCAAAAGCAAGCATAATTAGAACTTGATCTCTTACCAGCGTATTTATCGAAGCACATGAACATGTCTGCAGAGAAGCAATTGTTAACCTAAACTTTCCTAATTTTTGTGTCAGTGAAGTTGCCATTCTGGGACACAGGCATGGAACTGAGTAACAAACTGCAAGTGGTTTCAGCATGAGAAAGAAGGATAAATGCTGTCTGATCAGAACAAGTATCAGACAGTATAGAAAATATCCCTGCAATCACAGTCTAATGTCAACAGCTTCAACAGTAATACCAACAGATTCTTAATTCATGCAATGACAACCTCTCTCTTGTTATAGTTTGCCTTCTCTTTCATACACATTTGTTTTCAAAATGTAACCTTTAAGAACTCAATTCTTGGAGTTTAACTAATCTACTTTCTCTACCAAAGCATGAATAATATGCCTAAGTATTGCTAATTCAGCATTGAAAAATAAATTACACTTTAAGCCAAACAATTAACCCACAACTTCAAAATGTTCCTATGTTCCATTGAATGTTGCAAGGAGAAATAATGAGGCTGCCCCCTCTGCTGCCCTCATCTTAAAATCTATGAAAATTTCACAGGATCTACTAATATTAAATCAAGTTGCTGCTGACTCAAAGCTCCATCCAATAACTCATCATAAAAGCAGGCTTAGTCCAAGGTTTAAATTATTCCACTGTGGCTCTTCCTAGGGGTATTCCCACAGAAGATGTAACACGTGCCTGTTGGCACAACAAGTGCCAAAAGCCATACGTTACATCCTTAGGGAAATAAACATGACGTGTTCAGAATTTGATGCTGATCTTACCTCTTATTTCCACTGAAAACTTCTAAGTTTTCAGTTTCTTTGGTAAAAAGAAGTCCAGCATGGTTCAAACCTCCCTTCTGTGAAGCTATGGAGTAAAAAAACATCAAGTGCTTCATACAGTTTTCTGGGAATTTTTTCTTGTAAATTACTCCACCTGTGATCCAAAATATCACAAAGTCTGTCAAAATTTACTGGGGTATATCAGAAAAGTGTAGAAAACAAAACTAGGTTTTTAATTTAAAGATGGGGAAAATCAAAACAATGACAATATACCAATGTCATTTTTAGTCTTTCTCGTGAGCTGAATAAGTGGGTAACCATTTTCTTTTTCCATTGCAATTTAAATACAATATTTGTGCCCTGTGCTTTCTCTGTAACATATGAAGGTGGTGTTGATATTTAATCAGCAGAGAAAATTCAGAAACATCTTCTGGTTTAGGTGCTAGTAAGATCATCAACAATTATGAAAGAGATACCCAGTCCAGAAGCTGATTTTAACTGGAGAGAAAGTTTTTTGCTATTTTTTTTCAGTTAGAGACCAGATCATCTTTACCTTCAGGTTCTGAGAGTACATTACAGCCTTCATTAAAAACATTTCTCCATTTTATTTATACTGTTTTGCTCTTAGATTAGGTTTTTGCCCTCTCAAAAATATTTTAATAATTTTTCATATATGCACACACACTCATAATTAAAACTATGAAGAAAATATAAGGTAAGCCAAATAAGAAATTAAAATAAGGCCCTGTAGGGGCATACTTAATATATTCTATAAACCAAGTGATATCCACCTCAATGTGCAGTTCATGTTTTGTGTACTTGTTTCTTAAAATTATGAACAATTATGCTGTATTATCAGAGAATATTAGATAACCTTCAATGCATAGCAGACATTACCATTTTATAATTTATAAAAAAACAAAAACAAAAAAAGCCCTAACAGTTCTAAGCAACCATTAACTGTCTTCAAATTATATTTGTAGTATCTTTCAACAAATTAACATGTAACACCTATTCCTCATGTTAAAAAACCTTTTAACATTATCATTGGCATTGATATGTCCAAAGCACTGTACCTCACATTTGTACAGACCTTCTGTTTTTAGTAAGCTTTTCCCTCAAAACAGATCTTCCTAAAAATTCCTTTTATATATTTGAATTGGTTTAATGAGCAACACATCTGCAACTAAAAAGAATTCAATGTCATTCTACTTTTAATTCTTGTGAGCTAACCCACGGACATCATTAAAAAGGAAAAAGTAATTATTTTAAATGACCTTCATACACTTACTCTGATAGATTCCTTAGTGGAGACAGACAGAACTTTATTGATATTTAAACTAAAGAAGATCCTGAGTCCATATGATAGATATTTAGAGTCAAATCCCATGGTCTCATGAACTCAGGCAGTACAACAGAAATCACAGGCAGCACATCTGTTCTCAGCAGCTCAAAATTCAGACCTCACAAACAATGCACATGGAGTCATTTGGGTTGGAAAACATCTTTAAGATCACCAATTCAAATCATAAACCTAATGTTATGCCCATTAAGGCTCAAAATGCCTATTTAGAAACCAGTCAAGTATTGAGAATCTTCTTTCTTTGAATCAGAGGCTTTTTTATATATTTAAAACAAAATCAGACTACTGCCATTACTTGCAAGGCTGGAAGAACAGCTATGTTATATACGATTCATTGGAGCATGCCTTTCTTTCAAGCTTAGTAAGTAATAGCAGAGCTCCAGTTTTTCTTATAAATACATAGGAAAAGTCTTGATTTTTAAACCATAAGGAGAACCGAAAGCTCTTTATAATGAGGATCAGTTTCCTTCAATAGATTGTAAAAGGCCATTTTTGGTCTCAGGTTTTGGCAGTGTGGGAGGAAAAGAGAAAGGGAAAATGAGAATAACTGTCTATCTTTAAAAAAAAATCATTAAATTCACTGCGAGAAATAAATCTAATGGGAAGCAGAAAATCCCAAGCTTTTCATTATTCTGTTTTTTGACAAGTGAAACTTTCTCTATTTTTAGTTAGGTTTACATGAGTCTTGTCAAGAATCACTGTTAACACTGACACCTTTATTATTTCGAAATTTCTTTTGCTGTTACTGGAAACACTCTTTGGACCACATAGGCTAACGCAATTATAACACAACGATAGGGGTGAAGAGAGCAATATTTATGTTGCTATATGTTAAGAATGAAACTTGGCACTGCGAGCACTGCACTTTTCAAGGGTATGTATGCACGTACTGGAAGAGGACCACATTTTCCTCTCAGAGGCAAGTTTATAAAGCATTGCATTCACAGCCAAAAAAGTTTTTGGCCATAATTGAAAGAGGCATAAAAACATATTGCCTCTTTCAGTAAAACCCATCTTATAACTAAATTCTTTTAAAACTGTTTAACATCAAACTTGTTCTCTGCTCACAGAAAATGCTTATTGGATTACAGAAACTAAACTTCTTATAAATGAAAGCCTTTCCTTCAGCATACAAACACATACACATGTGTGCTTTGCATTCTTAAATATGCATTTTGGTAACATTGCTCAATGACAGCACCCATTATAATATTCACCAAGGAAAACCACTGCTGAAATCATGCCTTTCTAAAGGGGTTAAAAAGGTAATTTTATGAATTTTAAAGCCTAACCACATCAGCAGTACTATTTTATTTTTTTTTTTTTTTTAATTTGGCAGGATTCTGATATTGTGTATGTCATCTAATTTCAGGCAAGCAATTTGAGACCTGAATGGACCAGCATCAGACTCCTCAAGTTATTTATTCATGTTTTTGTAAGTGGAGTGTCAGTAGTATGAAAGATGCAGGCAAAGGATTATAGTGCTTAATGGCTATGAGCACACTAGTTTTCTGAAGCCCTGAAAACCCAAAAGAATGCTGTATATTCAAAGTTGTAATTCCAAAATTTTCAGTCCTAAATTCCAAATTACATCAGAAGACTTTCCATGACTTCATGTAATCTCTCAAATTGCAACTTTAAGCAATAACCTGTGAATATTGACTTGGCTAAAAGAAGAAATTTGGTGATTAGAAAAACAGACTGGGCATCCACAGGACTAAGGCTAACTCCAATTTCCAACCATGAGAACCTTCAAGGCTTCAGGCCCTCACCAGCACAAGAAATGACAAATTAAATTCACTAGAAGCAGAAGTAACTCAGTGATTAAGTGAGAAGAAAGACAATCCCATACCTTGGCCTCCGTATTAAACTACTCTGGACTGGAACTTTTCAGACAGAACTTGATTTCCCCTTTTTTTCTGACTTTTCTTTTGCTCCTGGGAAAATCACTGATGGCTTCACCTTCCTAATTCTGAGACTGGGACAACTATCTGCTGCCACACTTCAAATCTGGGCTGTCAAAAGCGCACATTAATGTCTAGGAAGAACTTACAACTCCAGTGAAGGAGACCACCAAAGAAATGGTGGTGTATGTAGTACTTGGACAAAAATTCAACTGTAGTAATTGTAGTTGAGCTCCATAGGATTTTGAAGGATTGGAAGGAAATTTGCTGTCTCTTGCTAAAGAAGAAAACTGAGTCTAAACAATATTTTTGTGTGTGTGTGTGTGTGTACTACAGAGAAGTGTATCCTTTACAGGTGGTAAAATACACAAAATGAGGTGTGAAAAGAAAACCCTGCCTCAGAGAGCTTGCCAGATTAGCAGAGAGGTGTTGGTGCAATGTAGCATTATTCCTTTGCCTTCTGAAAAGGCTGAAAACATCTGCTTTACTGACATTACTACATCCAGTGTTAGCACCAGTATTTAGCTACTGCTAAAACTTTTAATAGAAGACTTCGATGAAAAAAATCTCTGTAATTAATTCCAAGTGCTTGCAACAGAAATTGGGAACTCCATCCATCCTTACCTTTCCTTTAGTGGAATGATTTTAGTCATGAGAAATTATTGGAAATTGTGGTGTTTGCACCTCTAAAAAACATCCTCGACAGCACAGGATGTCTCAAATATGTAAGCCTAAAACATGTTTAAAAATAATGAGGTGTTGAAGACTACACTCATGTGGAGGTTCTTGAACACTTCTCCATCACCCCACTTTATAGGGTCTTAGCCCACACAAATGTCCCAGCTGGGTCCACATCCCCAACTGCAGCAAGACTGGATGGGAAAATAAGGGGTAAAGCTTAGCTCTAAGTGCTGGAGCCACACTCAACTCTCTAAGCTAACCAGCAATAATTTCACTCTGAGGGCTGTGCCTTCAAACCCACAATTTCTGGGAATTCAGGCCTCTTACTCCAAAGTTCTGGAAATGGTTTGCCATGAAGAGAGAGTTCAAGTCCAAGACTTTTCAAAACCTAATGAGTATGGGATCTTTCCCTCCCTCCAACATTAAGTCCATGGAAGCAAGAAGAAAAATTGCCCCCACACAATATGCTCAATTTAACGCTTATTC